>NC_079164.1:85363018-85378018 GCF_947568905.1 Ostrea edulis | reverse complement strand
ACCTCATTAAGGTAGATATGAATCTGTAACATGCCCTTACCTCATTAAGGTAAATGTAGACCTGCAACCTGTCCTTACCTCATTAAGGTAGATGTCGATCTGTAACCTGTCCTTACCTCATTAAGGTAGATATGAATCTGTAACATGTCCTTACCTCATTAAGGTAGATGTTGATCTGTAACCTGTCCTTACCTCATTAAGGTAAATATGGATCTGTAACATGTCCTTACCTCATTAAGGTAGATATGAATCTGTAACATGTCCTTACCTCATTAAGGTAGATATGAATCTGTAACATGTCCTTACCTCATTAAGGTAGATATGAATCTGTAACATGTCCTTACCTCATTAAGGTAAATGTAGACCTGCAACTTGTCCTTACCTCATTAAGGTAGATGTTGATCTGTAACCTGTCCTTACCTCATTAAGGTAGATATGAATCTGTAACATGCCCTTACCTCATTAAGGTAGATATGAATCTGTAACATGCCCTTACCTCATTAAGGTAAATGTAGACCTGCAACCTGTCCTTACCTCATTAAGGTAGATGTCGATCTGTAACCTGTCCTTACCTCATTAAGGTAGATATGAATCTGTAACATGTCCTTACCTCATTAAGGTAGATGTTGATCTGTAACCTGTCCTTACCTCATTAAGGTAGATATGAATCTGTAACCTGTCCTTACCTCATTAAGGTAGATATGAATCTGTAACCTGTCCTTACCTCATTAAGGTAGATATGAATCTGTAACATGTCCTTACCTCATTAAGGTAAATATGGATCTGTAACATGTTTTTACCTCATTAAGGTAGATGTTGACTCGTAATGTGTCTTTACCTTGTTATGGAAGAAGTAGACCTGTAACCTGTCCTTATCTCATTAAGGTAGTTGTGATAACCTGTCCATACCTCGTTAAGGTAGATGTGGACTTGTGATCCCTGCACTTCCACTTTAGACAGTTTAGGATCCCTCTCCAGTTTGTGCACATCAGGTACTATCCCCGATCCCATGGTAACTGTAACTAGGGCCATGTTACTTGGTGTATCACCCATATACCTAGATAAAATAATCCACTTAGACATCATTGTAGATCCCATGGTAATTAACCGTAACTAGAGTCATGCCAATGTACTAGGTGCATTACCCACATATCCATAAACAAGAGGCCCACAGGCCTTATAGGTCACCTGAGTATCAGTTAAAAGTATCACTAGTCCCATGGGCTAAAAATTCTAGAAAAAATTCCTGTTCTGAATATCTAAGCTAAATTCTAATATTCAGCAACAGTATAAAACAAGATGTGTTCTTAAAACTTCAATGCATTACATGATTTCTTACTTGTAAACGCAGTACATCTTTTATATAAAATCTTGAGAAACAGTGTAAACCAGCTAATAATATTGAATGTATTAGCATTATTAAGCAACTCCGCATACTGTACACATCTCAGAATTTTTTATTGTTTATAGCAACGTCAGCTGCATTTTTTACTTCAGTAAATTCATTTCATGTAACTTGTTCTGATGACGACCGCCCTAAGGTCGAAACCGGTCAACCAAATAAAATACACACTGCATTCTCATGAAGTGTTGGTGATCTGTTTTATTTCTTCAAGTTTATACTTTCGGATGCAGGCCCTGTTGAATACCACATGGTATCCACTTGCGAGAATCTTCCGTAATTTTTAGTCTTAGGTCTCAATTATGCAGTCATGATAAGGGGTGAATCTGCTGGGAGGGTGTGAGAACTTAACTCCAGTAGAAGGAAAAAATCAATGCTGCTAACTACCAAGACATCTTAGAGGAAAACTTGTGGCCTGCCAGACATTTCCGTCAAAATGGGTATTTCTATCAGGATGAAAATGTATCTGTCTATTGAGTCAGGTCAACACATGAGGATGTGGATAGGGATCATACTAACTGTTTAAGCTGGCCTGCTCATCACCAGACTTATAAATATAATTGAAAATATTGGCTAATGTACATACCAAAAGAAAACTTCAACCATGCACTTGTGCAATAAAATCAAGAGCTGAGAAAATTTGGTGCATTTGGACTGCTATTATGCCTGCTTACATTAAAAGCTTATATGGCTCTGTCCTGAAGCACATTCAGCATGTAATCAGATTAAATGTCACCTCACAAAAACTTCCGAAAAAAAGGAGATCTCCAAATCTGTGACAACTGGAGAGGAATAACACTTCTTTCAGTCCCAAGTAAGGTTTTCTGTAGATTACCTCTGAACAGAATAGATAAAATGGTTGACATGAAACTGAGAGGAACAGACTGGATTCAGGAGAGGAAGGGGGTGTATAGACCAGATTTTTGACATTCATAACAGTGTATTGAATGGTGAATGCCACTATACATCAACTTCATAGACTTCAAGAAAACATTTGACAGTGTGCACAGGAAATCATTGTGGAAAATAGTAAGATATATGGAATACCAGTGAAGATATGTAATTCTTATGAGAGTATTCTACTCAAACTTTTAATGCAGTGTCATTTTGGAAAAGGCAGTATCAGATTCATTCAGTGTCAATTCAGGAGTGAGACAAGGATGTATACTATCACCTTTTCTCTTTTTATTGGACATTGATTGGATTCAAAGACAAACAAACACATGATAAAATAAAGTGCACCGCCACGGCACATGATACGCCCGTCACATATTGTTAACAGTATAGATTGTACCCATTAAAACATTTTTTTTATATCACCTTAATTAAATGTCACAGTGACCTTAAAGTAGGATGCGACACACCTTCTACCTAAGATGCATTAGTTGACCAATTTTGGTGATTCTAGGTCTAATAGTTTTCAAGTTATGAGCCGGACAAGTTTTTGCCATATATGGCCATATCTTCTTAATGAAAAGTCACAGTGACCTGGTTTTAATGTGTGACACACTTTCTACCCAAGATGTATCTACAGACAAAGTTTGATGATTCTAGGCCTTGTAGTATTTAAGTTACGGGTCGGACACGAAAAAGCTAACAGACGGACGGACAGACGGATATCTTCTTAATGAAAAGTCACAGTGACCTGGTTTTAATGTGCGACACACCTTCTACCCAAGATGTATCTACAGACAAAGTTTGATGATTCTAGGCCTTGTAGTATTTAAGTTACGGGTCGGACACGAAAAAGCTAACAGACGGACGGACAGACGGACGGACATGAACGCCATACCATAATACGTCCTGTCTTAAGACGGGCGTATAAAAAGAGGTATTCAATGGACCATGTTTAGCCACCAGCAGAACCTGTCATCTTAAATGGAGGGTCTCTAGAGGAAGTAGATGATTTTACCTACCAGGGAAGTATTCTTAGTAAAGATAACGGAACTGGGAAAGACCTAAAAGCAAGGCTCAGATGCAACTATGGCCCATCTGGAACTCAAACAACTGCAGTCTGAGGACCAAACACCAACTTACAACAGTAATGTCTAACCAGTCCTCCTGTCTGAATGCTGGCGTGTTATTGACAGTGATGTGAGGAAAGTAGAGGCATTTCACAACAACTGTCCTAGAAAAATAAACTGTATCTTCTGGTCAAATAAGATCAGTAACAAAGACCTGCACCAGAAATGCATAAGTAAGAACATCGCATTAGAAATCAGGCAAAGAAGAATGAAATGGCTTGGACATGTAATGAGAATGTCCCAGAACAGAACAACCACGATAGCCCTCTATTGGACACCACCTGGAAAGAGAGAGGTAGACCACGCATCACCTGGCGAAGAACTGTAACATCTGAGTAAGAGGAGATGGTCTTCTCATGGGAACAAGCGCAGCTTGTGGCAAAAGACAAGAGGTAAATGGCGGATACTTGTTGAAGTCTTATGTCCCATCCGGGATGAAGAGGAAAAAATAAGTAGTCACAAGGTATTGAATCTTAAAACAGCTGATTTTTTGGGGAGATTTTTTAAGAGTTTTAATAACTGGAATTTTAGCTGAAAAAGTTCTTTATATTCTAGTGACAGCTAGTGTAAATATGTCGCTATCGTGACCGAATACTTTTTGCACGTGTCTGCATGTACATGTAGATACCCAGAGAACAGCACAGGAACTCAAGATTATTCAACCAATTAGTCTTGCATAAAGCAACCAATTTCATTTACTACTGCATTCCTCTGAGTCTTTCTGATTCATTTATCGTCGACTACCCTATTTTGGTGACTGACCAGAATTGGTGACCTTTTCTTTACGTGTGCGCATTGTCGTTTTCGGGTGTTGTTTTCGTCATCAATTTCGCCGGAGCGTTTGCAAACATACACAGAACACGTCTTCAATTTTTTTCCGAAAATGAACCACTAGAAGGAGAGTATGCAAAATATCAACACGAACACCCCAAAAATAAGCCCATTTACTTATTACTTTTTCAAACAAACCTTAAAATTAATATAAAGTATACCGAAAGTATAGAAATCTACACTATGTTATTTTATTAATTGACATTTAGTTGCACATTCCTCCTGTATATACGTTTTTACAGTAACAAACTCTTGGCAAGCCTTTATTAACAATATCACCGAAATAGGTGACGTCACCATTTTAGGACCACAAAGTGACAAGTTTTTTGTTACAAAAATATATTCAATTAATGTACCAATGAATTTGGAATTTTTGGATGAAAGTAAAGGAATTTAATTACGTTAAAGGTAGGTGTGCAATTTATTTAATCCAAGTCATTAATGAGAAAATCGTGGTTTATCTCTAAGGTCACCGAAACTGGTCAGTCGACGATACTACTGGTTTGTACTGAATTCGAAATCCAATACCGAAAGAGAATCCTAAATAGTATGCCTTCACTGACACCTATATTTCTCAAGAGGCAGAAATTCAAAAACATTTTATAACCCTTTATGATTTGTTTTAGGATGTTATGTGTATTTAGAATCTATATTCCTGGTGTGTTTTTATTATTTTACCCCTGGCTAGTACTGTATAACAGGCTTTTTTGTGGGTGACAATTTTCCGGCTAATAATCTACTTTCGTTTCTGTCAAAATTCCCGATTGTTTTAAAAATAAATGTACATGTATACTTATCAAGATTCATACTTCCACTGTTCACAACTGCAACACATTCATGGCTAAATGGCTATCATTACAATTTGTAAAGATATCTAAGGCATATTTGTGCGTGTAAATATATGACATTGTCATGACATTATTGAATTGCGTACTTACGAGATGGATAAATTGCACTATTCTATCACAACATTGATAAATTATGTAAGGAACGTCATTAGTTATATATGCAACCACCTGAATTGCGGCAAAACAAAATTCAGCAAGTTTATGATTTTTAAAAAGGATAAAATCATCTGTTTTCTTACCTCACACAAGGGTTGATGTCGTAGAAATCGTTACTTATTGTGTATTTTCCAACAGACACCTGCAGTTCATTGTTGTATAAAGCATCCACAAGATTATATTGCCACACAACCTAAAAGTTCACCTCAATGATCTTAATGCAGGGACTAGAAATGTTCAAAAGATTATACTGCCTATATATATCTTCAACTGGGGTATAAAAATAAAATTACATACATGAAATTGGTGCATTGTCGACAAAGGATTTTGTTAGATTTAGATATGGTTTATGGTAGGAGTTTGTTACATGTAGATATCTAGGTTTATGGTAGGAGTTTGTTACATGTAGATATCAAGGTTTATGGTAGGAGTTTGTTACATGTAGATATCATGGTTTATGGTAGGAGTTTGTTACATGTAGATATCATGGTTTATGGTAGGAGTTTGTTACATTAGATATCAAGGTTTATGATAGGATTTTGTTACATGTAGATATCAAGGTTTATGGTAGGAGTTTGTTACTTGTAGATATCAAGGTTTATGGTAGGAGTTGGTTACTTGTAGATATCAAGGTTTATGGTAGGAGTTGGTTACATGTAGATATCAGGGTTTATGGTAGGAGTTTGTTACATGTAGATATCAAGGTTTATGGTAGAAGTTTGTTACATGTAGATATCAAGGTTTATGGTAGGAGTTTGTTACATGTAGATATCAAGGTTTATGGTAGGAGTTGGTTACTTGTAGATATCAAGGTTTATGGTAGGAGTTGGTTACTTGTAGATATCAAGGTTTATGGTAGGAGTTTGTTACATGTAGATATCATGGTTTATGGTAGGAGTTTGTTACATGTAGATATCAAGGTTTATGGTAGGAGTTTGTTACATGTAGATATCAAGGTTTATGGTAGGAGTTGGTTACTTGTAGATATCAAGGTTTATGGTAGGAGTTGGTTACTTGTAGATATCAAGGTTTATGGTAGGAGTTTGTTACATGTAGATATCAAGGTTTATGGTAGGAGTTTGTTACATTAGATATCAAGGTTTATGATAGGATTTTGTTACATGTAGATATCAGGGTTTATGGTAGGAGTTTGTTACATGTAGATATCAAGGTTTATGGTAGGAGTTTGTTACATGTAGATATCAGGGTTTATGGTAGGAGTTTGTTACATGTAGATATCAAGGTTTATGGTAGAAGTTTGTTACATGTAGATATCAAGGTTTATGGTAGGAGTTTGTTACATGTAGATATCAAGGTTTATGGTAGGAGTTTGTTACAATCATGTTTTACTGTATCAGCTGAGTGGGTTGGTGTGTTAAGGTATATGTAAATTCTCTTACTGTAACAATAGCTTCTCCTGTCTGACTTGGCTTGATCTCCAGACTGGTTGTATCAACTGGAAACTGGAAAGTAAAAAAAATCCCAAACAAATCTGATTTGGTAGAATGTTTACTCATAGACTAAAGCATGTGTAGGAGCTTCTATAATTCTTCCTCTTGCTGAATGAAGAAATGAACCAGATATATTTTTGCTTAATCAAGGCATCAACTGAAATATTGGAAGGAAATCTTAATCAATATACGGTCACAAAATATATAACCAACCAACCAACCAACCAGTATGTGTCCTCTTCAAAGAGGAAACATGTTGTATTTGTTGGGTTTTCCTCTATTACTGTATAGTGGGTTTTTTCCACGGATCTAAAATTTGGCAATTTGCTGGCTCAAAGGTATGCCAATGATTTTAACAGAATAAATTTGGGGGGACATGGAAGAACTATATCTCTTGCAAATATTGAAGTTGTATTTGGGTGCATATTTGGCAAGTGAAATTTTGGTGGAAAGCTATCAAACCGATAAAGTAAGCCAAATTTATCACCCCTTGGGAAGAAATAGTGTCGGGGACACATTGTCATTGTTCCGTTTCTTATTATTCTTATCATATTCCTCTTCTTTAGTGCTGAAGATGTCTGTGCAATTTTATGAAAGTGCTTCAACAAATCTGATAGGAGGGGTACAACCACTTTTCAAATTGGCGACCACTTCAAAATGGCAGCCAAAAAACTTTTAAAAAATCAAGGTTGTCGGATTTCAACCAAATTTGGTGGTGTCAGCAAAATTATTATTGGTTATAAAATAAGGGATTGCTAGTGAAATAATATATAACATTTTGATACTTTTTATCTCTTAAAAGAGCAAGAGTACCACCAACAGTACATAATACGCCTGTGAAAAGCTAATATAGGGTGTTTTTCTTACACCATGATTTGTAGAACTTGGCTTCAGGTAGTATCAGCAATCATCAGAGTGTGACATACTTTCTTTGCATCGTAACAACAAAACAAATCATGTACTCTCTATGTAATATTTTCACTTGGCATAAGATGTATGTGTATAAAGTGTGATGGTCCTAGCCCCAATGATTTGGGCTGTATCCTGCTACTAAGACCTTGACCTTGAGAAACAATAGGCATTCTCCACTTGGCATAAAGTGTATGTGTACCAAGTTTGACGGTCCTAGTCCCAACAGTTCAGTCTGTATACTGCCTACAAGGTTTTCCTACTAAGGATACTGCAACCTTGACCTTTGACCTTGAAAAATAATAGGCATCTTCCTCTCACTATTGAGATCAAATATACCAAGTTGCAATATCCTGGAGCTTATGGTTCGGTTTGTATCATGCCTACAAGGTTTTCCTACTAAGGGTTACTGCAACCTTGACCTTTAACCTTGAAAAACAATAGGCATCTTTCTCTCATCAAGGTGATCAAATGTACCAATTTGCAATATCCTTGAGCTTACGTTTTAAGTTTGTATCCTGTCTACAAGGTTTTCCTTCAAAGTAATACTATGACCTTGACCATTGACTTATGACCTTGAAAAATAATAGGCATCTTCCTCTCATTATTGAGATCAAGTATACCTAGTTGCAATATCCTGGAGCTTACGGTTCGGTTTGTATCCTGCCTACAAGGTTTTCCTACTAAGGGATACTGCAACCTTAACCTTGAAAAACAATAGGCATCTTCCTCTCATCATGGTGATTAAATGTACCAATTTGCAATATCCTTGAGCTTATGTTAAAGTTTGTATCCTGCCTATAAGGTTTTCCTTCTAAGTAATACTATGACCTTGACCATTGACTTCTGACCTTGAAAAACAATAGACATCTTCCTCTCATCATGGTGATCAAATGTATCAAGTTGTAAAATCCTGGAGCATACAGTTCGGTCTGTATCCTGCCCACGAGATCCGGACAGAGCCATACCATAATATGTTCTGTCTTCGACAGATGTATGAAAATGTCATGTAAAGCATTTTATAACATAAATTTGTCAGAAATGTGACTCTAAACAATATGAAATCTTCAAATTTTGTCTTACGTTCCCCTTTCAGAAAATATGGGGATGGCCCCTTAAAAACTATATACCTATACATCTTGAAAACTAAAAACATTTTGTTAATTGTTACAGATAACGAGAAGACCTATTTGATGACATAAAGTTTTAGTGTATGGAGTGATCTCCATTGTGACACTCCTGCTGTGACATGGACCTCATTCTTTTAGTCTCATCCAAAGGACCGCCCCATTTAGTTGCCTCTTATGACAAGCAAGGGGTACTAAGGACCTATTCTAATCTGGATCCCAATGGGATACATAAAGAAGAGTCACGCCCCTTTCAAAGGTTGATAAGAAATAGTAAAAATAGTTTTTAAAATTCTTCTCAAGGACTTCAAACCATGAGCCTCATGACTTTGGTCCAAAAGGTCAATAACTGTTAAAATTTTGTTGAAATGAATCTTTTTTAAAAATAAGATTCATGTCCTGAGTGATCGTGACCTTTACAAAATGACCTTTGTTTGAAAGCCACCTGTTATACTAACTTGTGCGAGAGATTATCAATACCTGTTAAAAAAGAGTACCGCAAACGGTACATAATACGCCCATGAAATGCTTACATAGGGTGTTTTTCTTGTGCTATAATTTGTATAACTTTGCTTCAGGCAGTATCAGCCATCATGGGGCTGTGACAAACTTTCATATGAACAAAGGGTCTTAGCTTAAAAATCGAAATTTCCTCAAAATGGACCAAGTTCAACAACCTGTAATTTTTTCAAAAATGGAAGAAAATCAAAATCCTTCCCCAGATGCACATCTTCAATACCCATACAAACACTACACAAAATAAGATGGTCCTCACTTGAAAACTGTGGGAGGAGTTGGACAGACAAATTACGTACCCTTCATAGAATATTAATTTCCAAATAGACTAAGTTCAACAAACTGTAATTTTCTCACAAATTGTAGAAAATCAAAATCCATCCCACATGCACATCTTCAGTACCTATACAAAGACTCCACAAAATAAGGTCCTCACTTGAAAACTGTGGGAGGAGTAGGGCGGACAAATTATGTACCCTCAATTGCAGTATGATCTAGAGTGACCCACAAAGAAGCTACACAGCAAGTGTCAGCATGATATGTGAGAGGGAAATGAAATTATAAAGAAAAAACCCCGAACGGACGGACGTACAGACATCGCTGTACCATAATATGTCCCGTCTAAAGACGGGCGTATAAAAACTGTTGTAATAAGGAACTTTTTCCTTGTGTAAGGGTTATATTCCGAGTGACTTTGATTTTTCCTAAATGACCATGGTCCAAAAGTCCCCTGTCCCAAGAAATATTTGTGATCAATTTCTGATGAAAGGTTCAGAGGATGGGAACTTTTATATGTTCTTAGTGACCTTGACCTTTCCAAAATGTCCTTGAGAGACCTTGGTCCACAAGTCCTTGTCTGATGGAACATTTGTGATGAATTATATTAAATTCTGATGATATGAGCTTGGTCAGACTGACATTGCAGCAACACCATTCTCCCACAAATTTTTTGGGAGCATAACATACTGCTTGTCAATCAAATATGAACCCTGTCTGACAGATTCTAACGCAAATGTTTTCAGTCCAATTTTTGTTGTTGACGCTTTGATCAAATGGAAAATCATATCTTTTCTTTTTTTCATAATTCAACTAAAAATGAAAGTAATGAAGAATTACTTAAAAATCATATAGCATTCAGAAGCATTGTTATACACTAACACCACTTGTACAACAGTATTATACCTCTGCTCGCTGCAACAGTATTCGGGTTTCTGGAGTAATTTGGATTGTCTCCGTCTTCAAAACAGTGTCGGTCTGCTTGGCTGTGATTTCTACATCAATCCGGAGGTTCTTGTTCCCGTTTCCTTTCTTCTTAGCTAATTCTGACATAGCCTTCAGACCAATCACAGTATCCTGTAAGCATTGCATATCATGCTCAGATGATTGAAATACACTATGAAAAACATCCATCTATATTTTGTTCACATTATTTACCTATTTTAAATGATGGCTGTTTAGGTGGGTACTATGCTCTCATGGTGTTGCTTTGAAAAGCAATAGCTTTCCAAAGCAACACCATGAGAGCATATTACCCATCTAAACAGCTAGTTATTAATGGGTTTAGTGATCACATGATAAATCCAGGCACATATGATAAAACTTGTATCCATAATTTGTTTTTTTTTTCTCCCCTGCAATTAATGTAAAATTTATTTTCATGGCCAATTATGCAATTTTACTTAATTGTCATTCACCAAATATTTATTGATATACGAAATAAATAAAAATATTTTTTTGTTTTTTAATCTATTTCTAACAATTATAATACACAACTGTAACGATGTGTCTTAATCAACCATTACAACAAGAACTCACTGTTTCATAAACATGATGAATACTAGTGGTTTATTTGTTGTAATATTAACAACAGAGTTACTATAAAGTTTGGTGTACATCTGCTATTTAATTCAGTACAATTGATATTGACATTATTCATATAATATTATGAAGTAGGTGTATTTTGATTACATGTACTTATCATGTTCCCCAAACAAAGTTTGGGAACATATTGTTTTAACTCTGTTTCTTATTATTATGTCCCTGAACACATTGTTTTTCCTCCATTTCTTATTATTTTATTATTATTCCTTTTCTTTAGTGAGCAATTTGTCGGCACGATTTTGTGAAAGCTAGTGCTTTGACAGATCCACTTCAAACTTTGTGAGCTGATAAGGGGTCCAAATTTAGTTTCTAGGGTTTATTGAAGATCCTGAGTCCATTTCTGGCATCAAAATTCATTTTTGACATGGGGAGGTGTTTGGGAACATTTGTGTTGGCATTCTAACACAGTTATAGCTTGTTATTATTCTTTTATTACTGCAGAACTTTTTTGTCCGATAGTGTTCTCAGAAACTACATGAGGGATCGATAGAAAACTTTCAAGGATGATAGTATAGTGTTTGTAGATGTGAAGAACTTCGCACTATATGATGTCATAATGAAAAAGTATGTCAAAACGTACAGGTTCTCAAGTTGTATCGCGGGGAAAGTGTCATAACATTTTGTCACATAACTCTTTAAAGCAAAAGTTCATAGTCCTGGCACTCGGCATTATAGTGGCCGGGCACTTTCACTTATAGAATAGGCCATGTTATCCAATGAAATTCCTAGGATTTATCATGTGATGCACTAACAATGCTTATTCAATAGTAACTAGTGCTAATGGCTTTATGGTACCAAAATCTTTATTATGTGCTGAGTTTGAACGGGTTGTATGATACATGTGTCTCTCATAATAACAAGGTTTATATAGTTTCTTTGATTTTATGGAGAACACTTTTTAGAATGAACATTTTGTCAGATTGAAGGGGTAAGGGAGAGAGTATTAACCGTATGTGATGTTTAATTTTGTCCAAGTTAATATACAATTGATACAAAGAATTTCAGGAGTAATCTGTAAAAGTAAAAATAACATGCAGACACCTAGCATTAAAAGCACAATGAAAAGTATGTGATAATATAAATATAATCAGGACTGTATGAATCAACCCCTATATAAAATAAGGAGGGTGGCCGTAGAAGAAATTGACTTCACAATTGTCTGAAATTTCTTGAGAAGCTCATAACAAACAAATATGACGAACCCAAAGCTCTAAATCCTAAATCATGTGGAAAGGAAGGGGGCAAGAGGTTCATCCTTCAATTCAATAGTTCCTTAAATTTTGCAATTCCAATATAATTCAATACCTCTATTTTTAAAAAGAAAGAGGGGGGGGGGGCACTCTCTAAATCAAACTTTGCTCATACAACCTTGCATGTAATGATAACAAGAAACAAGAGGCCCATGGGCCACATCGCTCACCTGAGTCACCTTGGCTCATATTTAAAGATTTTTCCTATATATGCGCATGTAAACTTTGATCCCTATTGTGGACCCAACCTACTCCCGGGGGCCATGATCTATTCAAAATTTAATCTGGACTATGTCAGGAAGCTTTCATGTGAATGTAAACTTTTCTGGCCCAGTGATTTTCCAGAACAAGATTTTTAATGATTGTCCCTGTATATTTCTATGTAAAACTTTAATCCCCTATTGTGGGCCCAACCTACCCCCGGGGGCCATGATTTGAACAAACTTAAATCTGCACTATGTCAGGAAGCTTTCATGTAAAAGTCAGCTCTTCTGGCTCATTGGTTCTTGAGAAGGAGATTTTTAAAGATTGTCCCAATATATTTGTATGTAAAACTTTGATCCCCTATTGTGACCCCATCCTACCCCCGGGGGCCATGATTTGAACAAATTTGAATCTGCACTATGTCAGGAAGCTTTTTTGTAAATGTCAGCTCTTCTGACTCAGTGGTTCTTCAGAAGAAGACTTTTAAATGACCCTACTCTAATTTTGCATTTTTGTGATTATCTCCCTTTTGAAGGGGGCATGGCCCTTAATTTGAACAAACTTCAAAGTCCTTCACCCAAGGATGCTTTTGGCAAAGTTTGGTTGAAATTGACCCAGTGGTTCTGGAGAAGAAGATGAAAATGTGAAAAGTTTACAATGATGACGAAGACAGACAACCGACAAATTTTGATCAGAAAAGCTCACTAGAGCCTTTGGCTCAGATGAGCTAAAAACCAAACCATCTGAATATGACAATAAACAACAACAAACCTGTGTGGAGTACCATCCTCCCAGACTGTTCCGTTTGCTGTTGAGCCACCTTAAGAAAGGAGGAGCCAGATATGATTGCTGGAACTTAATCACAGTCATCAGGAGGTACCCAGTCATCTCTATACTAGAAGGAGAGGTGTCCCTTGTACTGTATCCCCTGAGGTCTGCTCCCTCTTTATCTTCCTCGCTGTCCGAACAATTCTGACCCAGACACTTCATTTCCTTGGCTCCTTTAATGCAAACAAGTAAGAAATTGCAACAGGACGCAGTTATAAAAGTCTCCCAAATGAAAACCAATTGAATCCCTACCCCAAAAAGAAAATTGATTTTTAAAAGTGCACTTTCTGAAGAGTACACAAACTGTATACTAGCTGTAAACTAACTTTTATTCGGGAATACTTTATTTCATGCTTTACCAGTGATGAACTAGTTCAAAGTGACTAATCTTCGTGACTTAGATTATCTTAAACAGATACAAGATGCATTAATGGACTAGTTTGTGGAAGAAATATTCGCAATGATTAGGTTCTTGCTATTTCAGCAAAAATTTCTTGCTCACAAAAAAAGTTGGTTTACTGTAGAGGTTTTAGACTTACATTTCTCTGGCAAAACCCCAACGAGTTAATCCCCTTCCCTTCCCCGAGATCCCTTAAAATGAAAGGAAGCCCTTCCAACTTAAGTGTAACATTAGTAACATGAAGAAATGAAAGAACAAGAAGGAATTTTACATATTGATAGCCTGGGGCAGTTCAAGTGTGAATCAACTGCTGATTATAGGGTGATTATCTTAATAAGCATTGAATATGTATGGGCATATTACTTTTTTGTCAGAATTTTTACAACGCAATACCGAATCACGGCATCTTGGGACAACGTAATAACCATGTCTATTTTATATAGGTTTGCTGAGAATGGTATTAATTTCCTCCTTCTGATGACAGAGTATAAAACATAGTCTCACTTTCCCCAGATTCTCGCTCTTGAGACTTTGCTTGAGCGAGAGTCTAGTATGATTCCTATTCTAATTTTGTGACCAGTAGAGGGCGTTAAACCAAAACTACTCCTGATAGGGATATTTGCTTTTTTGTTTGTTACAAAGCAAACAGAGATATTCTATTGTGTGTTGAACCAAAATGTCTTTCAGTATTAGTATTAATAACTGAAGTTCTTTCAGTTGAAAATTTAAATTTCGCCTTTTTAAACAAACTTAAACAGTTGCTTTGAACTTCAGTTTCTCTATCAGCCAATCAAAAACAATGTCGATTTCTCGGTAAGCCTCGATTTGAAATTTAAAAAAAAGGAAATAGGAATCATACCAGACTAGATCTTGCTCATACAAAGTCTTGAGAGTGAGAGTTTGCGGAAAGCGAGACTATATAAAACACGGACACCAGCTGGGGCAAAACCATGATTTTAACATATTTGTTGTATAAAGTTTACAATATTGCACTAAGTGTGATCATGGTTAACCTCCGAAGGTCGAATTACAAGTAGTAAACATGGTTAACAAACTATTAGGTCAAAGTGTGAAGATACAGCAATGTGATTTGTCAGAGTTGTTATGATCGATTGGTTTAAAAATTGGGCATATAGGCGGCATATCACTTTTAAGAAATTATAACAAAACTTT
>NC_079164.1:85355518-85358018 GCF_947568905.1 Ostrea edulis | reverse complement strand
TAAGGTTATGGTACAGTGTAAAGGGGAAAATTGGGAAACAAGAATATGAATGGTTGGAAATTAACTACTATTCAGGTACAAAGACTAGACCAGGAAAACTTTAAAATTGATTGGCAACTTGTTACAGCAAAGCAATCATCATGATGTACTATATATCAAATGAATATCTGTAAGCACAACAAAAAAAAGTTTGGAAAACTGACAATTCATGCTATTTTTCTAAGTCCAAGGGCTGTAACTTTGTAAACAAATCAATGAACCAAAACCAAATTCAAACTGAATCTCTAACTTGTTCTGACAAAGCAATGTATCAAATATCAAATGAATATCTGCAAGCATAAAAAAGTGCAGAAAACTGTTAATTCATGTTATTTTTCTAAGTCCAAGGACCATAACTTAGTGAAAAATCAACGGACCAAGATGAAATTTGAACTTGATCTGTAACTTGTTATAGCAAAGCAACATACCAACTATCAAATGAATATCTGCAAGAATAGAGAAAACTAGAGATTGTTTTATGAAAAACAAATGTCTCCCCACTTCCCCAAATTGGAGGTGCTCCAAATGAAACCTTCTCCCCTTCATGTACTGCATGGTATGGAGGAGAAAGCATGAGCAGGAACATAAACAATATGAACTCCGATAAGCCACATAGGAGAAGTGTTCTCAAACTATTTTACATCCTGCACCCCTCAGATCCACTATAACTTTAAGGACAACAATTAAATCTTCCTGTCCCAGTAAAATGCAAATCTGCAAATGGCATTGAAGTATCGTACAAAATTTTAAGTCTATCGGATAAGCCATATAGGAGGAGAAGCATTCACAAGTTATTCTAACATCCTCCACCTCTCTTAGATCCATATCTTTTAGGAAAATAATTGGATCCTCCTGTCCTGATAATATGCACATCTACAAATGGCAATGAAGCATTGTAAAAAGTTCCAAAATCTATCCAATAAGCCATATAGGAGGAGAAGTGTTCACAAGCTATTTCACATCTTTCACCCCTCTTAGATCCACTATAACTTGTAAGGAAATAATTGGATCCTCCTGTCCTGACAATATGCACATCTACAAATGGCAATGAAGCATTGTACAAAGTTTCAAGTCTATCCGATAAGCCATATAGGAGAAGTATTCACAAGATTTTGTGACAGACAGACGGATGGAAAGTACAAAAACAATTTGTCTCCCCCTGAAAGAGGGGAGACATAAAAAGTACGGAAAACTGAACTGACGGACAGATGGACGGACCACAAACAGTCCCCTTCGACTTCGTCATTAGGGGACTAAAAATCAATGAACCAAAACCAAATTTGAACTTAATCTGTAACTTGTTATGGTAGAGCAATGTACCAAATATGAAATAAATATCTTCAAGAGCAAAGAAAAAAGTGCGGAAAACTAATTTACAGGATTGACAGACAGATGGATGGAGTGCAAGCCTTTGTCAGTAGGAGACTAATAAACAGTAGCTGAAACAGAATGTTAATCCAGTAATCCTATCATGATAGAGCCCAAATGACAATCACACCCCCTCCAACCATCACCAGCAGTGGCTATTTGTTAACCACTTAAGGGAATTTATTTGTTGAATCTGATTCAGCTATTCACTGTAAAATCAATAAATTTCATGGTGATCAACATTTCACTGTTTTCATTGCACCAACACAACCATGAGGTTACCTCTTCACCAACAAAGAGCAACTACACTACAATCGAGAACAACTCCTCATCGACTAAGTCAAATAACCAGGCCCCGAGAGAGCATGAACAGAGAATAGACAGTCAAAATTTTGATTACTAACTTATATCTTAAGATTTATGTAGCACAGATGTTTAAAAACCTGCAAGTTTATAATAAAAAAAACCAGAAGATGTTTGTAAAACACATATGCCCCCCATGGTGCAAAATTGAAAAGGGTTATACACACACATCATTTAATTGATAGTAGTATCATCAATTCAAAATATTGAGCAGACAATATCTTCCTATGTCAAGAGTGGATTGACCATGTGACCTAAAATTCAATAGGGGTCATCTACTCCTTATGCTGTACCAGTGTACCAAGTTTGGTACGTGTCAATCAAGCAAATAATTCTTAAAATATAGGAGACAATATATTACTATGTCCAGTTCAACTATTGACTTTTGACCTCAAAATCAATATGGGTCATCCTCTCCTGAAGATGTACCAATGTACTAAGTTTGATGTCTGTCAAGTAAAAGGGCTATCAAGATATTGAGTGCACCGTATATATTACTATGTCCAGTTTGACCCTTGACCTTTAACCATGTGACCTCAAAATCAATAGGGGTCATCTTCTCCTGAAGACGTACTAGTGTACCAAGTTTGATGTCTGTCAAGCAAAGGGTTCTCAAGATATTGAACAGACAGTATATTCCAATGTCCAGTTTGACCCTTGACCTTTGACCATGTGACCTTAAACTCAACAGGGGTCAACTTCTCCTGAAGACGTACCAGTGTACCAAGTT
>NC_079164.1:85350518-85353018 GCF_947568905.1 Ostrea edulis | reverse complement strand
CCATAGGGGTCATCTGCAGTCCATGTAATCTGTAGTTAATGTTGTAAACTTTTTTTTTTTTTTTTGAAATTTCCTTCTTTATAAGCTGTCTGGCTGTTATGCCCTCTGGGCCCAAAATTGGAATAAACTTATCTTATCTACATGTACACTGTTCTTATCCGGATACAATAACTTTCATAATTTTACATAATGGTGCAGAAATTCAAATCTAAAAGGTATTTCACAAGTAATATGAATATAACATAGTCGTTCATTTTCATTTTATCATGAAATCAATTGAATAAGGTTGTACAATGTAGTTTGATTTTATTAGAAAAGGAAAAATTCTGTGAAATTCTACTCTTTAGAATGTACTATTGTAGCAAATTTGGTGTCAATCAAGCAAATGATTCTTTAATATAGGAGACAATAATATTACTATGTCCAGTTTGCCCCTTGACCTTTAGATATATGAACCCAAAATTAATAGGGGTCATCTACTCCTTATGATGTACCTGTGTAACAAGTTTGATGCCTGTCAAGCAAAGTGTTCACAAGATAATTGAGTGGACAGCATCTTCCTATGTCCAGATTGGATTGACCCTTGACCATGTGACCTAAAATATCAATAGCAGTCATTTTCTCCTGAAGATGCACCAGAGTACCAAGTTTGATGTCTGTGAAGCATAGGGTTCTCAAAATATGAGTGGACAGTATTTTCCTATGTCCAGTTTGACCCTTGACCATGTGAACTCAAAATCAATGGAGTTCATCTATGCCTTATGATGGAGCAGTGTAATAAGTTTGATGTCTGTCAGGCAAAGGGTTTTAAAGATATTGAGCGGACAAGACTTGATCTACAGACTGACCAACCTACAGGTGCAAAACTAAATAAGCTCCCTCTTTTTCGGGGGGGGGGGGGGGGGGGGGGGGGGGCATAATGATTCTATAGTAGCTAACAAATGATGCCAATGTACTTATTTATTTAACAAATGTGACAAACTTTAGTACAGACCTGCATTTCTGTGTGGATTACCCGTCCTGGCTCCTGGACTGACCCCCGGTCACTCACTTGCTTATTCAGCCAGGCCATGGCTCCCCTCATGACCTGGGGGTCCACAAGATCTGGCAACATGCTGTGAATCTCCGTGAAAGACTTTAATACAAATGCAGTCAACCTGCATCACAAAAATGGAAGACACGTAATTCATAATACATTTGTGAATTTTGTCTGGCAAAAATTGTTCAGAGAAGTAAAACTTATGGGACTAAAAACCCATGCCGGGCACATTGGATGGTGGGAAATACCGTTAGTGAATTTGAGATCATTGAAGAATAAATGGTTTTTAAGATATACTTTCAACAACATGACAACACCCCCTCAAAATGGAAACAAAATATCCATAACTTCCTTAGATGTAAAAAAAATCTTAATCAAAATAGCAACAACTTCATTATTCATATAAGATATTACACAAAGTTATAACCAAAGCTGGTCATCAGTGTTAAAGATATACTCTAGACAAATCATGTCTATGGACGGATAAAGTGATTTCAGTGCACCCCCTCCCCCTAAACTTGGTTTGTGGGGGTATAAAAAAAACCCACATGAAATATCAGTACATACCAAGTACTCCCAGCTGGATCACTCATACCAAATGCACTAAATGAGCCATCATTTCTCTTGTAATTTAACTCTCGCTGGTATCCTATGAAGAAACCAGAAGAGAAGTAATTCATAAAAGCAAGCTTACAACAAAGAAATCATCTTTATTTCATAACACTAGTAAATGCTACGTGACGATGTCCACCTTATGGGGCTATTGATTAGGGTGTTCATTTGTAGTATAAAATCGACCTACAGTGTACAGAGTTATTCTTACAAATGGTTTCGCATTGGATTTAAAATTCATCCAGACACCTTTCACTGATGTGTTGAAAGAGAGATGAGAGAGAAAACGGTTTTGCCAGTCTTAAATTCACCTACTGCAAACATGGGGAAAAGGAGTGAAAACAAGAGACCAATGGGCCACATCTCTCACATGAGTCACCTTGGCCCATATTTAAAGATTTCTCCTATATGTGTCAGAAAGCTTTCATGTAAATTTCAGCTTTTCTGTCCCAGTGGTTCTTGAGAAGAAGATTTTTAAAGTTTTTCACTATATATTAGTATGTAAACTTTTGATCCCCTATTGTGGCCCCATCCTACCCCCAGGGGCAATGATTTTTACAAACATGAATCTGCACAATGTGAGGAAGCTTTCATGTAAATGTTAACTTTTCTGGCCCAGTGATTCTTCCAAAGATTTTTAATGATTTTCCCTATATACTTGTATGTATAAATTTGATCCCCAATTGTGGCTCCATCCTACTCCCATGGGCCATGATTTTAACAAACTTGAATCTGTACTATGTCAGGGAGCTTTCATGTAAATTTCTACTTTCCTTGCCCAGTGGTTCTTGAGAAGAAGACTTTTAAAGAATTTCCCTATATAATTGCATGTAAAACTTTGATCCTTGA
>NC_079164.1:85343018-85345518 GCF_947568905.1 Ostrea edulis | reverse complement strand
ATACTTGATTTACAATAACTGTGCTTAAATTCAATGTTCTTTGGTTGTTGATAAATTGATACAAGTTTTGGTTATTTTTCCATGTAGATTTACCGTATATACTCGCCTATAGGTCGGCTCTCCTGTAATTCGGTTGTATATTTTGTAGGCTATGTTGGAAAGCTTTGCCATTCACCCACTTATTAGTCGGTATAACTTTTTTCAAGAATTGGTTGACAATTTCAAATGTTTTCAACTCTGTTTCAACTAATATTTTGTGAAATGCGCTGATACTTATTCATTTTCTCAAGAAGATGAATAAAATCATTAAAATATGCAAATACTTTTACTTTATGCATAATCTTAGAATATATGCATAATATAATATGTCCAGTCAACTTTAATTATGATAATCGTCGGAGTACGAAGTAATGTTTAAAAAATGCTTTACATTACGCTGTCCAGAAAAATGCTAATCTTCTTAGGACTTGCCTAGAAGTCGGATATAGAGTTTAATCCAACTTATAGGCGAGTATATATGGTATTGAATGGTCAATTTTTTTTTAAAATATAATTTTACCCTATTTATGTAGTTGGTTTTGAGATATACACTTCTGGTGCATGTCGTAAATCATTGTTTGTATAGAGTAATACGCAGTAATTAATTATTAATAAGAATATTCATGTTATAAACTATGATATTCAGATGTGGAATTTTAATAACAAAAGAGTGTCCATTTTTTCTATTTCGTTGTACATGCCTGTCAGTTTGAATCATGGCATATACACAAGAGGTTGACAAAATGCAGAAAATCAAGGAAATTACATACAAAACACTAAAGAATCACGCAGAGTTTTTTAGTCCCAGATTCATGGATGCCAAAGTTACAGATATTCATTTATTGTTTTTATCAAAGAATTCATATGAAATATGGATTTGAATAAAATATATTACTTGGATATAATGAAAGAAATAACAATTATTGTGATGTCACAATGCATGGAAAGTAAAAAGCGATGTGTCAGATTTATGTGCAGATTTGTGCAAAATTTTGAATTGGGTCAGTCCACCTTATGAAGATGAGTTTCAAATATATTTCCTATTCAACTCTTTGTAAAACTTTTAAGGAGGAGTAACACAGCAGAGAAATCTGATATGGATGTAGGCTGTCCAACAAAATAATAAGGGCTAATTTTAGGAACAAAATTACGAAAAATTAGGGCACAACTAAATTCGGGCAGTTTTAGACATTTCAATGGTCTTACTTTTGCAAAAGGAACGTTCTCTACTTGCAGGAAGCAAATCTTCCAGCTATTATTTGCAATAAACTTAATAGTCACATCTTTGTCACAAAGTCACAACCAATTAACAGTTTGACACATGGATCCACTGGTCAAATATAATTTGAATGCATTTTCAAAATTGTTAGAATAGAAATATATTTCTAAAAAATAGGAATTGACAAGGAAAATTAGGGCTTTTCTAGGATTTCCCCTTGAATTCAACATCTTTAACAAATTCTAGGGCTGCTGGACAGCCTGTGGATGATGCGTACAATATTTTGAAATTGAAATACAATGTATTTCAAATTTACCTTATCTAAGTAAAGAAATGCAGTAATACCCATGCAACACTTGGACATACAAAATACAGATCAGCAGGTGCACCTACCAACCTACTGACCTACCTAGCTTGGCAATTGGATTTAAAAGGAATATACAGTCAAATATCTCTATCTGGAAGTCCGAGGGCCTTCAACAAAACTTCAAGATACCCAGGCCGGTTCAAAATATCCGAACTTGTCTTCTAATTTGTTTAAGTGACTTCACCTATGTTCTATATAGGTGTTCATTTGATGCATCACACTTGCATTATGACTAATAATCATGTTGTCTTCTGGGTTTTTTTTTATCCCAGTAATAAATTAAACTTTGTTTTCATTTCTTTTTACCCATAAAATATTATATCATACTTATCTACAGTTTGTACCAAAAATATAAATAACTGAGTAGATCTCATGCTTATGATATTGAACGAAGCTTGAGTGGGATGTAGCTATTGTGATGTAGATAAAGAACCTAGCTATCACGTAAGAAACGAAAAGATAAATTTAACAAGAGTACCGTATATACTCGCCTATAAGTCGGTTGTATTTTTTAAGGTTATTTTGTAGGAATTTGCCATTGACCCACTTATAAGTCGGTACAAATTTTTGTCAGAATCGGTTGACAATTTCAAGTCAATGCTCTAGTGTTTTTACCTATGTTTCAAAAAATAAAAATTAAATGCATCCCTTGATCTATTATGGATGATGATCCCTTGTTTACCTAAGCAATTATGGTCTCCTAATTGCCATGTATATACCAGTACCTGACACCGTGTTTACTTAGTGGCACGCGCCTCTCGAAAACTGTTATTGTGGGATTCTGGTATAATTCAGTGTATCAACTACAGAGTTTTTAAGAGTCAAGAATGATAATCTAAATTATCTGTTAACAATATTTAATCTTTTATGAAATA
>NC_079164.1:85245518-85340518 GCF_947568905.1 Ostrea edulis | reverse complement strand
GGACAAGTGAAACTCAACACATACCTGCCCGATGGGGCAAGTGATTTTTTCAGTAGGAAATGTGATTATTATAATAAATATTAATCTTAGAAAGTAAAGTCCAACTCCATATATTGTTGTTTTCTTTACCGAATTGTCACATTATAGTGAAGGCCCATTTTAGTAGATCATACTGTATCACCATTTGACATTGATAGATAATTAGAATTACTGGTTGACAGGCTTATTAGAGTCTAAAAATTTTCGGACAACAAAGCTTTTCATTAGGACAAGTAAAACTTGGAGTTAACTCGCCCAAAGGGCAAGTGAGACGAAAAGTTAATGTCTATTCCTGAAAAATAGAAATGGGTATTTCTATTTCATGAATAGTACTTCTCGCTAAATTACATTAAAATAAATTCCTCATATATATACCTAGGAATCTTCAGTATTATACTGAACAGATTTCTGTTTATTTCTGCTATGTAGTAATTTTGAATGTTGATGATATATTTAATATTAACACAATAGCACAACTTCTATGATTAGGAAAGTTTCTGTAGCTTACCTGCAGTTTTTCAGGACCTGTCTCTATATAATTAAACACCAAGAGCTTCACTTCGAACACTTCTCCTTGTATTATAGATGGTGGAGTATCAATGACAAGGAAAAATGACTTAAAGCTTTCAATCTATAAATAAAAATAACAAGATGACAACTCTGATGAGTCACATTGAACTTTCGACCTCACATCGAGACATCTTTCATGAGAATACCTTCATAAATATTTGCAAATATCTTTTTAAGACATGCAGAACTTTATGTCATAGAAATGATGATTGATTATCTGGAATTTTGTATCCCTTTGGAAATCTTTCATGCATATCAAACATATCGAGATATCACCACTTTAAATGAAGTGCCACAAATTTTTACTAATACACGACACTCTGGGCTTTAAGAAGCACATTGAATATTTTCACATTATCTACAGGGCAATCAATGTGAATGCAGAAGTGTATATTCTACAGTACAGCAGTACATGAAATATTAAAAATATGCTTAATATAAACGATGAATACTATTTGGCACATTTTAGGCTGTATGATTGCAAATCCTTGGTCAACTCTTCTAGTCTTTAGTTTATATTCACTTTGTTAAAGATCATTATGTTATGCCAACTTTACTTTGTCATTGATTTTGTCAGTAAATGAATGACATTAGTATATATAGAAGATGTGTATAAAGTTTGAATGAAATATGTCCAGCGGTATTAGAAATAAACTTCGGACAAATTGCGTCTACGGACAAACGGACGGACGGACAGACAGACGGACAAAGTGATTTCAGTATACCCTCCCAAACTTCGTTTGCGGGGGGTATAACAAGATTAAAACATTAAAAAAAAATCATCAAACCACAGTAGTGGATTAATAGGACTGGGTATTGCCTGGAAATTTCGAATTGAGATACATTTTGGTATTTTTAAGGTAACTCATTAAGCCAATTCAACTTAATTAGTAGATTATCATCCAGGGTCACCAAAAACTATGGGGCGGGTGGGAGGATTTTATTATTTATTTTCTGAGAAAAATATTAATGACAAATGAGTTTTTGTCAACAGAAGTGCATTATTTAATCATGCCAGATGGATATCAATCTACGCTTATTTCAAAGACAATTTCCAGGTTAATTAAGCTTTAATTTCAAACACAAAAAGATGCCAAACTTCTTCAAGATATAAAGAACATTAATCCCTTCCTTTCATTTACACCCGTAAGAATGCGATAAATTTTCTTCACATGGCTTTTCATGTTGCTATACTGGAAATGTAAACAAGTGTAAATACCGGAGTTGGATATGAAAATTTTCCGGAAATCGCAAGTTTCGCAAAATAAAGAAATTGGGGGCGGGCAGATTTTTTAGGGGACAGGCGGGGATGATAATCTATCAAGCTGAATTGGCCTTACACTAAAATTTTATTGAATGGCTTGTTAAAACACCTCTTATGAAGTATGATTTCACCATCAAAAGAGTGATACAAGCTCTCAATTATTTTATATGAATTTATTTTATGAACTTTAGCATTGTACAAAGTTTTAAGTCTATCCAGTAACCCATATAGGAGAAGTGTTCACAAGATATTGTGACAGACAGAAAGTCGGACAGACTGAAAGTACAAAAACAATATCTCTCCCCCTGAAAGAGGGGAGACATAATGAAAGAATAGTTGATTCTGAGAACTCTATACACCTGTGTAACATCTGGTATATGTAAACCCGTGGAAGGACTAACAACAATGGCACGAGTCACCCATGATGTGATAGAGTCTGGCAAGGTCTTCTGAACACCAAATCTGGAATCTGAGCTGTAAACAAATGGAGGAAAAATAAATCATAAGTGATCCATCCTGTTTAAATTTCTACACATCAGATACATGACGCCAGATGTACAGGGTGTGTCTGCGGATCTAACATAGCATCCTCCTACTTTATAAAAGTGAGAGGTGAAATTATACAATGATGTACAGGGTGTGTCTGCGGATCTTAACATAGCATCCTCCTACTTTATAAAAGTGAGAGGTGAAATTATACAATGAGGACGAATATGGACACTGACTGTTAATCTCTCTACGCAACTCTCCATAATGACAGCGGTTTGTTCAGAAATATGTAATGTTAGTATGTTATACAGAGAGAAGTTGATGGACTATATAAAGTGGAATTTTCTGATGTGTACATGTCTCAGTAATATTGTGACATTAGAGGATCTGATGGTACAAATTATAAAAAGTATAACTGCCTACATATGTCCAACTGAAATTGTCCTCAAAAAGGATAAATTCTGTGAAAATTGAATATGTATTGGCTCAACAAAGCATGATTTCATTGTGGGAGTTCTTCTAAGTCAAGGTCTCATATTTTTTCTTTAGCTTTCATGCATCCCAAATAATTTTGCTATGTCCTTGATGCAGATTCTTGTGTTATAGAGAACATTGCATATAGTCTTTTTCCAGATGTATTATTCATTACCTTGACCTTTTGCCTCAGAAACATGTAGGGATTATCTTTTCTCCCTTTGCAATCCCTGTAGCAAGAATGTAATCAAGATTTGATGTCCACAACATCGTAATTCTGGATTACTCTTTATAAATTAAAACTTTTGACCCAGAAACAAACTAGGGTCTTCTTTTCTTCATTTGTCCCCCTCTCAAAATGGATATAAAATATCCATAACTTCTTTGAATTTTGAAAAATTTCAATCAAAATAGCAGATCACAACTTCATTATTCATATCTATACACAAAGTTTTACTTATTGTACATAGGTAGTTTACTAAATTTTTAATAGAATTTGACTAGTATGTAGTGTTTTCTTAGACTATCAGAGTTTTGTGCCTGCTGCTGGGAATCTAAGTCCCAGGAATACGTTATGGCTCCTGGGTTCAGCTCAGAGTACCCGTTCCCTTTCGTTGCCTGCTGGGATCAGCCCCGGGCATGGGTCACTTTCTTTGATGCCTGCTGGGATCAGCCCCGGGCATGGTTCACTTTTCTGTGATGCCTGCTGGGATCAGCCCTTGGCATGGCCCACTCGTTCTTTGATGCCTGCTGGGATCAGCCCCGGGCATGGGTCACTTTCTTTGATGCCTGCTGGGATCAGCCCCGGGCATGGGTCACTTCTTTTAATGCCTGCTGGGATCAGCCCCGGGCATGGTTCACTTGTTCTGTGATGCCTGCTGGGATCAGCCCCAGGCATGGTTCACCGTAGATGCCTGCTGGGATCAGCCCCAGGCATACTCCTGGGATCAGCCCAGAGTGCAGTCTGCGTATATTGACCCTAGGCAGGGTTGTTTACTCTTTTATTTCAGACAGTTTTGATGATAGGATCAAGCCAGATATTGTTATTAATAATAGATTGTTAAGAAAGGAATGAGTAGCCCCCAAGATGCCAAATCATTAGTTATCGTAGTTGTAGTATGTGTATATGTACAACATTATATGGCAGCATTGTTTATATGTAGTGATGTTTGGGTTTGTAGAGACCCCATAAAAAATTTAAACTGTACTCTTCTGGTTGATTGTTTATAAATTAAATACATTCATTGGTGGTAAAACATATACTCTAGAAAAATTATGTTTAGGACAAGGTTATTAAAGTGACCCCCACCCCCCCTAAACTTCCTTTGCAGGGTTGGGGTATAATGCGACCTAAAGTATAACATTTTATATGGTGTCCCCTTAAATGCACAGTGAAGTACATCACTACTTCCCCTTGTAACTCTGTTGTGAGGGTATAATTCGCAGAATACTCACCCACTCTCTCCATCCAGCCAGATCCACGTCTCGGGAAAGTTTTTACGAACTTTGGTATCTCCTGCAGATTCAGAATCTGGCGACTTTTGTTGAATATCAGGCATTGCCTCTAAGACTTCTGGAAAATTGGCAGCTTGATTCTTAACTACAACAGACCATCAGAGTTACTGTACAAACATCTGTGAAAGATTTGTAGCTTAGTGATAATTGCAATAAAAGAGAGCAGTCTAGTTCAAAAGTCAACACAGTATGACTGGGAGGCAAAGCAATGGCTGCATTTCCTAATCTTCAAGTCAAAAGTCTATATCAAATGGAAAGTAACTTTCAGTCTCATTTAATTAAAGGACACAGCTCATGTTTTCAAAGTATACAAAATTACATGCATTTTGTCTTCCTTATGCTTGTAGTAATTAATTCTAATAGTTTGTTCGCCGAAATATTGCTATAATTAACCACAATACAGACTTAAGGTAATTCTCCATACCACATCTTAATATTGAACAAGAAAGAGGCCCATGGGCCACATCGCTCATCTGAGTCACCTTGGTCCATATCAGAAGACTTTCCATATATATTTGCATGTAAAACCGTAGCCCTATTATGGCCCCAACCTACCCCTGGAGGCCATGGTTTTTGCAAACTTGAATCTACACTATGTCAGAAAGCTTTCATGTAAATGTGAACTTCTTTGGCCCAATGGTTCTTGAGAAGAAACTTTTTAAAGATTTTCCCTATATATTTGTATGTAAAACTATGAACCCCTATTGTGGCCCCATCTGACCCCCGGGGGCCATCATTTGAACAAACTTGAATCTGCATTATGTCAGAAAGCTTTCATGTAAATCTCAGCTTTTCTGGCTCAGTGGTTCTTAAGAAGATTTTAAAAGATTTTTCCTATATATTTGTATGTAAAACTTTGATCCCCTATTATGGCCCCATCCGACCCCCGGGGGCCAGGATTTTAACAATTTCGAATCTGCACTATATCAGGAAGCTTTCATATAAATCTCAGCTTTTCTGGCTCAGTGGTTCTTGAGAAGAAGATTTTTCCTATATATTTGTATGTAAAACTTTGATCCCCTATAGTGGCCCCGGGCATCCGACCCCCAGGGGCCATGATTTTAACAATTTAGAATCTGTACTATATCAGGAAGCTTTCATATAAATCTCAGCTTTTCTGGCTCAGTGGTTCTTGAGAAGAAGATCTTTTAATGACCCTACTCTATTTTTACCTTTTCTTGATTATCTCCCCTTGGAAGGTGGCCTGGCCCTTTATTTTAACAATTTGAAATTCCCTTTATATAAGGATGCTTTGTGCCAACTTTGGTTGAAATTGGCCCAGTGGTTTTTGAGAAGAAGTCAAAAATGTTGAAGTTTACAGACGGACGTACGCCGGAATACGGGTGATCAGAAAAGCTCACTTGACTTAACTATTACGTCCTCATACTGTAACAAATGACGTAAAGCTATTTTTATCCGCTAGACTTTCAGTTGTTTATCACCTGATTGGCACAGGTGAAAGTTGCACTCAGATCATTTGCAGTTTGGGCTTGATATGTTGACAATGATGTGGTAAATCTATCAAGAGGCCCATGAGCCACATTGCTCACCTGAGTCACCTTGGTCCATATCAGAAGACTTTCTATATATATTTGCATGTAAAACCGTAGTCCTTATTATGGCCCCAACCTACCCCTGGAGGCCATAGTTTTTGCAAACTTGAATCTACACTGTCAGAAAGCTTTCATGTAAATGTGAACGGTTCACGAGAAGAAGATATTAGAAGATTTTTCCTATATATTTGTATGTAAAACTTTGATCCCCCCTTGTGGCCCCATCCTACCCCCAGGGGCCATGATTTGAACAAACTTGAATCTGCACTATATCAGAAAGCTTTCATGTAAATCTCAGCTTTTCTGGCTCAGTGGTTCTTGAGAAGAAGATTTTTTAAAAAAAAATTCCTATATATTTGTATGCAAAACTTTGATCCCCTATTGTGGCCCCATCCTACAACAGGGGGCCATGATTTGAACAAACTTAACTCTGCTCTATGTTAGGAAGCTGTTCATGTGAATATCAGCTTTTCTGGCTCAGTGGTTCTTGAGAAGAAGATTTTTAAAGATTTTTCCTATATATTTGTATGTAAAACTTTGATCCCCTATTGTGGCCCCATCCGACCCCCTGGGGCCAGGATTTTAACAATTTACAATCTGTACTATATAAGGAAGCTTTCATATAAATCTCAGCTTTTCTGGCACAATGGTTCTTGAGAAGAAGATTTTTAAAGATTTTTCCTATATATTTGTATGTAAAACTTTGATCCCCTATTGTGGCCCCATCCGACCCCCGGGGGCCAGGATTTTAACAATTTCGAATCTGCACTATATCAGGAAGCTTTCATATAAATCTCAGCTTTTCTGGCTCAGTGGTTCTTGAGAAGAAGATTTTTAAAGATTTTTCCTATATATTTGTATGTAAAACTTTGATCCCCTATTGTGGCCCCATCTGACCCCCAGGGGCCAGGATTTTAACAATTTAGAATCTGCACTACCTAATAAAGCTTATCTATAAATTTCATCTTTTCTAGCCCAGTGGTTCTTGAGAAGAAGATTTTTTAATGACCCTACCCTATTTTTACCTTTTCTTGATTATCTCCCCTTGGAAGGTGGCCTGGCCCTTTATTTTAACAATTTATAATTCCCTTTACCTAAGGATGCTTTGTGCTAACTTTGGTTGAAATTGGCCCAGTGGTTTTTGAGAAGAAGTTAAAAATGTTAAAAGTTTACAGACGGACGGACGCCGGAATACGGGTGATCAGGAAAGCTCACTTGAGCTTTTAGCTCAGGTGAGCTAAAAAGTGATACGGATCGGTACAATATCCTCTCAAACATAGCAATTTCCATAATCTCAACTCAAATGTTGGGCATTTCCCCACATTCACTGCTAAATCGTATCTAAACGAGGCAAAATATCCTATGCCTTGATCAAAATAAAATATCGTCATCTTTTACCTGTGCCAAGTACACACGTCGGATTTCTTTATTCTAAATGACTATATATATCGGGGGTGATTTCAAGGTCAAAGTGTAATACTGTATAAAGATTACTATATATTAAAACATGAGACTTGAGTATTATCAATGAAAACTGAAAAAAATCATCTGACAAACAGATTTAAACATATACAGATGGAACACTATATAACGGTAGTAAATAATCATTTGACAAAATACTATGACATTTTCTATGCGATATAACTATAGATCTGTATGTCGTGACGTACTTTTATATTGTGACGTCATATAGTGTGAAGTGCACTGAGGTATATTTTATGATGTTTGTTTTAACTTTACTCGGGACACCTTAACTCTGCTATGGACCACTTATTAGCTAGTCAGTTCTTATAAAAAAAATTATGTCTTATTGAAAAAAAAAATACGGTACACAAATGTCAACCGTTTAAACCTTTGCTAAACAAAATAATGGTGTTGAATATTCAACACAAACCAAACTCTGTCCAGGGAACTGGTCCATACTTGTAGCGAATTTTAAAGACACTTACAAACTCCGTCATCAAGAAGAATAGGGTGCTGTTCTCTATGTACAATAGCATCTGTCATCCACTGCACTCCAACCATCTAAAAAGATCAGAAACTTGGATCACATTTTCTCTAAATCACATCTTTTGAAGTCACAGTCACCTTCACCATAGCTTTTAATCCACAGCTCAACATACTGGTACTTTGTTTGCCAAACAAAATGCTTTTAAAATTGACCTTGAAATAATTAAGTACTTATATGTCATTGACTTGGTATTTGAGTCTGAGAGTCTTTATTGTTGAGTTTGTTTTAATTATTACTTGGTTACTCATCCTTAACAGTAACCAGCTGAGCATGCACATTTTTGGCCTTCAGAAATCACTGTGTTTAACTTTCTACGATTTATACCTCTCCATTTTCATACTTTGTTCTAGATGATACAAATATTGGTAATACAATATCAAACACAGTTGATAATTCTTTTATACAGTTCAGGCCACGAGTATTCCCCAAAAAACACTGGGCACCGTGGACCAAAAGTCATCACTTTAGCGTGGGCTTGAGAAAAAAATTGGTGTCTTTGAAGTTTCGATTTCTGCACCAGTCTTGAATCAGTGTGCTTCCATGGTGTCGGACACAGAGCTAGCTCTAGGATAAAATTTCACTCATAATATGTGCAGTATATTTTTCTTATTATATACTTTCAATTTCATCTCTTCTCTTTTCTTTAAAAGTTTGTGGGCATATATCACACGATATATGCCCGGAAACATTCCGGCCCGAAAAATTACGTCACAATCTATACACAAGCAAATTACTACGTCGTTAATTTTCAAATGTTTCATCTTTTACTCAGTTAAACCAATAAAGAAATTGTTAAAAATAAATTATTGTTAGTTTCTAAATGAAATTGAAAGTATATAATAAAAAGGTTATAGACTTTGTATGGGAAAACATGACGACCTCGTTTTTTGTCGCGGACGGACCTCGCAAGCTCGGTCCGTCTATGCGCCAAAAAACTCGGTCGTCATATTTTCCCATACAAAGTCTATAACCTATAATTACAAAATAGTAATGAAATATTAATTATTTAAATCATCAAAATCCATTCTATGTTTTAAGGTGATTGTCTGAATTAATTAGGGGATTTTTATCTTCAAATCATTAATTTTGTAAATTTTTTCATCATTTGTAATTTGTATCTATATTAGTTATTGTTGTTATTGTCACATGCATAATTAAATGAGGGTATTGTATCAGTACCAATGTTTGAAAATTCTGAACTACCGATAAAGACCGATTTTATTCCACCATTTCAAAAGCTCCAAACTACCGATTAAAGACGTTTTGTTTTTAACATACGGTTGCCTGTGTAAAAGGTGCACAAGAGATACTTGCATTTACCTAGAAATGCCTATCTTAGCATGATTAAAGGACAAATAAATACATAAACTCTGAAATCTTTTTATTTATGCAAAATAAGGTTCTTTAATTTGATATCAGAATTAACTACCGGACAAATATGAAGGAAAACATGTCAAAATGAACTATGATCTTGTTGGTAAACATTTCCTGTTACTGTAAAATCTGAACCATATTGGCGGACCTTCAATTTCCGAATTTCGATTTCTCAAAGTTTTATCAAGGTCCCTTGAACTTCGAGTTATCAAGAGTCATCTGTAAATCATGAATAATTTATATTTGACCAACACTTAAATACTTTGATAGAGATTCTTGTTTTTAAAAAATCATTGGGAGTGTCTGGAAAATGATCTGTGTATAACTTGTATATTCCAAGCAAATTCCGAGGGTCTTTGCCACAATAGAACTAAATTACAGTTAGCTAATCCGGGTATTTGAAATCAACAGAAGTGTTTGACTTCTTGCGGAAAGTGTGAAATTGGGTTGGCGCAAGATACCCTAGCTTGATCTAGATCTGCTACTGCGCTGACACATTTTGTTAGAAGTCAAACATCAAATACTGAATTAGCCGCACCCCCCACTAGTTCTATTGTGGCTCTTCAAATTTGCATGGAATATACAAGTTATACATAGATCATTGTATTATCCAGACAGTCTTGTGTTTTGGTTTTTATTCTACTCCTATTTTTTCTTCTTGTTTCATGATTATTTTCATTAGTATATATATATTTGTATCTCTTCTTTTCGTACCATTTTAACTTGTTCATTTATCTACATGAGTTTGATTCATCGTGACCTTGATGTAAAAGAGAGGGCTAAAATAGGATATGTCTGCAGCCCGTTCCCATTCACTTATTTGTGAATAAAATATTGTTTAAATTAAACAGTATCGCTAAACAATTCTTATTGAATGATGAAACATAACCAAACTGCAGACTGAACTTTTCAGAAACTTACATTGAGAATCCTCTCTGTTGAGTATGCTGCACATGACTTGTTATCGAGTCCATTAACTATAGACTTACATTGAGAATACTCTCTGTTGAGTATACATGACTTGTTGTTGAGTTCATTAACTCTAGACTTACATTGAGAATACTCTCTTTTGAGTATGTACATGACTTGTTGTTGAGTCCATTAACTATAGACTTACATCGAGAATACTCTCTATTGAGTATGTACATGATTTGTTATTGAGTCCATTAACTATAGACTTACATTGAGAATACTCTCTGTTGAGTATACATGACTTGTTATTGAGTCCATTAACTGCAGACTTACATTGAGAATACTCTCTGTTGAGTATACATGACTTGTTATTGAGTCCATTAACTATAGACTTACATTGGGAATACTCTCTGTTGAGTATACATGACTTGTTATTGAGTCCATTAACTATAGACTTACATTGAGAATACTCTCTGTTGAGTATACATGACTTGTTGTTGAGTCCATTAACTATAGACTTACATTGAGAATACTCTGTTGAGTATACATGACTTGTTGTTGAGTCCATTAACTATAGACTTACATTGGGAATACTCTCTGTTGAGTATACATGACTTGTTGTTGAGTCCATTAACTATAGATTTACATTGAGAATACTCTCTGTTGAGTATACATGACTTGTTGTTGAGTCCATGAACTATAGACTTACATTGAGAATACTCTCTGTTGAGTATGTACATGACTTGTTATTGAGTCCATTAACTATAGACTTACATTGAGAATACTCTCTGTTGAGTATGTACATGACTTGTTATTGAGTCCATTAACTATAGACTTACATTGAGAATACTCTCTGTTGAGAATACATGACTTACTATTGAGTCCATTAACTACAGACTTACATTGAGAATACTCTCTGTTGAGTATACATGACTTGTTGTTGAGTCCATTAACTATAGACTTACATTGAGAATACTCTCTGTTGGGTATACATGAGTTATTATTGAGTCCATTAACTATAGACTTACATTGGGAATACTCTCTGTTGAGTATACATGACTTGTTATTGAGTCCATTAACTATAGACTTACATTGAGAATCCTCTCTGTTGAATATTCAATCATATTCCAAGGCATGAAGCTTCTCTTCTGCATAATTCTTGGACCTGATGGTTGATTATCCGTTCCCATTGTGTAAAGTTCTAAGCCCTTTAAAACCTACAAAAATTAAGTAAGATATATTTTCTACGCACCGACTTTGCGAGGTTCGTCCGCGACAAAAAAACGAGGTCATCATATTTTCCCAAACAAAATCTATAACCTTTTTATCATATACTTTCAATTTCATTTATAAACTAAAAACAATTGCATTCTTAACAATTTCTTTATTAGTTTAACTGAGTAAAAGGTGAAAAACAAAAAGAATTTGAATATCAACAGCATAGTAATTTGCTTGTGTATTGATTGTGATGTAATGTTTGAGGGCTGGAATGTCTCCGGGCATATATCGTGTGATATTTTTGACACTAAAATGAGAGCTAATATTGCTTTATATTTATTGACGAGGAAGCTACATGTAGTGGATTATAACTAATATTCGCAATGCAGCTTCATGATCATCTACATAACGATCGAGTGACATGTGCAGGGTGACACTGTTGTGAGATACTACGTAATCTCATTGATATTTCCCACACACAATCAAATCAACAAATGTTTCTTCTTTTGATTGGCTACTTAGTTTTTCTAAGTACCTCTGTCTCTGTGATGTCGTTGGGCGACCCCAGAAGTTCAGATCCCTTGTCAATAGCCACCAGAGCCACGAATGAATAGGGTTCAGGCGTAGTCACCGCCAGGGTAATATCAGACCCCACTAGGGCACGTGAAGCTCCATAAGTCATGGTAACCTGTGAAAATAAATTCAGAAAATCTTACAAATCTGAATGATTTAATAAAAACAATAACATTAGCGTGACATCACAATGACAAACTAAACAAGAGGCCCATGGGCCACATCGCTCACCTGAGTCATCTTGGCCCTTATCTGAAGATTTCCCCTACATATTTCTATGTAAAACTTTGATCCTCTATTGTGGCCCCAACCTACCCCCAGGGGCCATGATTTGAACAAACTTGAATCTGCACTATGTCAGGAAGCTTTTATGTAAATGTCAGCTCCTCTGGCCCAGTGGTTCTTAAGAAGAAGATTTTTAAATCACCATACCCTAATTTTGCAATTTTCTGATTATCTCCCCTTTGAAGGAGGCATGGCCTTTCATTTTAACAAACTTAAAAGCCCTTCACCCAAGGATGCGTTTGGCCAAGTTTGGTTGAAATTGACCCAGTGGTTCTGGAGAAGATGAAAATGTGAAAAGTGTTTACAACGCCAATAGACAACGGACAAATTTTGATCAGAAAAGCTCACTAAAGGCTCAGGTGAGCTAATGATTAGATGCCAATCCAACCTATAATGTTCTTTAAAGTATCCAGAGTACCTATAATATTACTGCTGCACCTTGTTTAATGACAAGCACAGAAAGTTTCTCTTCACATATAGGCATCAAATGTTGAATTCCTTTTTACATCTACCATCCTGACAACCACTGTGATTATAACTACTGTGATGATAACTGTTTTGATAATAATTGTGATGATGACTGAAGTGATGATAACTACTTTGATTATAATAACTTTGATGATAATGACTGTGATGATAATGACTGTGATGATAATGACTGTGATGATAATGACTGTGATGATAATGACTGTGATGATAATGACTGTGGTGATAATGACTGTGATGATAATAACTGTGTTGATAATAACTGTGATGATAATGACTGTGATGATAATGACTGTGGTGATAATGACTGTGATGATAATGACTGTGGTGATAATGACTGTGATGATAATGACTGTGATGATAATGACTGTGATGATAATGTCTGTGGTGATAATGACTGTGATGATAATGACTGTGATGATAATGTCTGTGGTGATAATGACTGTGATGATAATGACTGTGATGATAATAACTGTGGTGATAATGACTGTGATGATAATGACTGTGATGATAATAACTGTGGTGATAATGACTGTGATGATAATGACTGTGATGATAATGACTGTGATGATAATGTCTGTGGTGATAATGACTGTGGTGATAATGACTGTGATGATAATGACTGTGATGATAATAACTGTGGTGATAATGACTGTGATGATAATGACTGATGATAATGTCTGTGATGATAATGACTGTGATGATAATGTCTGTGGTGATAATAACTGTGATGATAATGACTGTGATGATAATGACTGTGATGATAATGACTGTGGTGATAATGACTGTGATGATAATGACTGTGATGATAATGACTGTGGTGATAATGACTGTGATGATAATGACTGTGATGATAATGACTGTGGTGATAATGACTGTGATGATAATGACTGTGGTGATAATGACTGTGATGATAATGACTGTGATGATAATGACTGTGATGATAATGACTGATGATAATGTCTGTGATGATAATGACTGTGATGATAATGTCTGTGGTGATAATAACTGTGATGATAATGACTGTGATGATAATGACTGTGGTGATAATGACTGTGATGATAATGACTGTGTTGATAATAACTGTGATGATAATGACTGTGATGATAATGACTGTGATGATAATGACTGTGGTGATAATGACTGTGATGATAATGACTGTGATGATAATGACTGTGGTGATAATGACTGTGATGATAATGACTGTGATGATAATGACTGTGGTGATAATGACTGTGGTGATAATGACTGTGATGATAATGACTGTGATAATAACTGTGATGATAATGACTGTGATGATAATGACTGTGATGATAATGACTGTGATGATAATGACTGTGATGATAATGACTGTGGTGATAATGACTGTGGTGATAATGACTGTGATGATAATGACTGTGATGATAATGACTGTGATGATAATAACTGTGGTGATAATAACTGTGATGATAATAACTGTGATGATAACTGTGATGATAATGACTGTGATGATAATGACTGTGGTGATAATGACTGTGATGATAATGACTGTGGTGATAATGACTGTGATGATAATGACTGTGATGATAATGACTGTGGTGATAATGACTGTGATGATAATAACTGTGATGATAATAACTGTGGTGATAATGACTGTGATGATAATGACTGTGATGATAATGACTGTGATGATAATGACTGTGGTGATAATGACTGTGATGATAATGACTGTGATGATAATGACTGTGATGATAATGACTGTGGTGATAATGACTGTGATGATAATGACTGTGATGATAATGACTGTGATGATAATAACTGTGGTGATAATGACTGTGATGATAATGACTGTGATGATAATAACTGTAATGATAATGACTGTGGTGATAATGACTGTGATGATAATAACTGTGATGATAATAACTGTAATGATAATGACTGTGGTGATAATAACTGTGATGATAATGACTGTGGTGATAATGTCTGTGGTGATAATGACTGTGATGATAATGACTGTGATGATAATGACTGTGATGATAATGACTGTGATGATAATGTCTGTGATGATAATGACTGTGATGATAATGACTGTGATGATAATGACTGTGATGATAATGACTGTGATGATAATGACTGTGATGATAATGACTGTGATGATAATGACTGTGATGATAATGACTGTGATGATAATGACTGTGATGATAATGACTGTGGTGATAATGACTGTGGTGATAATGACTGTGGTGATAATAACTGTGTTGATAATGACTGTGGTGATAATAACTGTGATGATAATGATTGTGATGATAATGACTGTGGTGATAATGACTGTGATGATAATGACTGTGATGATAATGACTGTTATGATAATGACTGATGATAATGTCTGTGATGATAATGACTGTGATGATAATGACTGTGATGATAATGACTGTGATGATAATGATTGTGATGATAATGACTGTGATGATAATGACTGTGATGATAATGACTGTGATGATAATAACTGTGTTGATAATAACTGTGATGATAATGTCTGTGATGATAATAACTTTGATGATAATGACTGTGATGATAATAACTGTGTTGATAATGACTGTGATGATAATGACTGTGATGATAATGACTGTGGTGATAATGACTGTGATGATAAAGACTGTGATGATAATGATTGTGATGATAATGACTGTGATGATAATGACTGTGATGATAATGATTGTGATGATAATGACTGTGATGATAATGACTGTGATGATAATGACTGTGATGATAATAACTGTGTTGATAATAACTGTGATGATAATGTCTGTGATGATAATAACTTTGATGATAATGACTGTGTTGATAATGACTGTGATGATAATGACTGTGATGATAATAACTGTGTTGATAATAACTGTGATGATAATGACTGTGATGATAATGACTGTGGTGATAATGACTGTGATGATAATGACTGTGATGATAATGACTGTGATGATAATGACTGTGGTGATAATGACTGTGATGATAATGACTGTGATGATAATGACTGTGATGATAATGACTGTGGTGATAATAACTGTGGTGATAATGACTGTGGTGATAATGACTGTGATGATAATGACTGTGATGATAATGACTGTGATGATAATGACTGTGATGATAATAACTGTGTTGATAATGACTGTGATGATAATGACTGTGATGATAATGACTGTGATGATAATAACTGTGTTGATAATAACTGTGTTGATAATGTCTGTGATGATAATGACTGTGATGATAATGACTGTGATGATAATGACTGTGATGATAATGACTGTGATGATAATGACTGTGATGATAATGTCTGTGATGATAATAACTTTGATGATAATGACTGTGATGATAATAACTGTGTTGATAATAACTGTGTTGATAATGTCTGTGATGATAATGACTGTGATGATAATGACTGTGATGATAATGACTGTGATGATATGACTGTGATGATAATGACTGTGGTGATAATAACTGTGATAATGACTGTGATGATAATGACTGTGGTGATAATGACTATGATAATGACTGTGATGATAATGACTGTGATGATAATGACTGTGATGATAATGACTGTGATGATAATGACTGTGATGATAATAACTGTGTTGATAATAACTGTGATGATAATGTCTGTGATGATAATAACTTTGATGATAATGACTGTGATGATAATAACTGTGTTGATAATGACTGTGATGATAATGACTGTGATGATAATGACTGTGGTGATAATAACTGTGGTGATAATGACTGTGGTGATAATGACTGTGATGATAATGACTGTGATAATGACTGTGGTGATAATGACTGTGATGATAATGACTGTGATGATAATAACTGTGGTGATAATGACTGTGTTGATAATGTCTGTGATGATAATGACTGTGATGATAATGTCTGTGATGATAATGACTGTGATGATGATGACTGTGATGATAATGACTGTGATGATAATGACTATGATAATGACTGTGATGATAATGACTATGATAATGACTGTGATGATAATGACTGTGATGATAATGACTGTGGTGATAATGACTGTGATGATAATAACTGTTATGATAATGACTGTGGTGATAATGACTATGATAATGACTGTGATGATAATGACTGTGATGATAATAACTGTGGTGATAATGACTGTGATGATAATGACTGTGATGATAATGACTGTGATGATAATGACTGTGATGATAATGACTATGATAATGACTGTGATGATAATGACTGTGATGATAATGACTGTGATGATAATGACTGTGATGGTAATGACTGTGATGATAACGACTGTGATGATAATGACTGTGATGATAATAACTGTGGTGATAATGACTGTGTTGATAATGTCTGTGATGATAATGACTGTGATGATAATGACTGTGATGAAAATGACTGTGATGATAATGACTGTGATGATAATGACTGTGATGATAATGACTGTGATGATAATGACTGTGATGATAATAACTTTGATGATAATGACTGTGATGATAATAACTGTGTTGATAATGACTGTGATGATAATGACTGTGATGATAATGACTGTGGTGATAATAACTGTGATAATGACTGTGATGATAATGACTGTGGTGATAATGACTATGATAATGACTGTGATGATAATGACTGTGATGATAATGACTGTGATGATAATGACTGTGATGATAATGACTGTGATGATAATAACTGTGTTGATAATAACTGTGATGATAATGTCTGTGATGATAATGACTTTGATGATAATGACTGTGATGATAATAACTGTGTTGATAATGACTGTGATGATAATGACTGTGATGATAATGACTGTGGTGATAATAACTGTGGTGATAATGACTGTGGTGATAATGACTGTGATGATAATGACTGTGATGATAATGACTGTGATGATAATGACTGTGATGATAATGACTGTGATGATAATGACTATGATAATGACTGTGATGATAATGACTATGATAATGACTGTGATGATAATGACTGTGATGATAATGACTATGATAATGACTGTGATGATAATGACTGTGGTGATAATGACTGTGATGATAATAACTGTGATGATAATAACTGTGATGATAATGACTGTGATGATAATAACTGTGTTGATAATAACTGTGTTGATAATGTCTGTGATGATAATGACTGTGATGATAATGACTGTGATGATAATGACTGTGATGAAAATGACTGTGATGATAATGACTGTGATGATAATGACTGTGATGATAATAACTGTGTTGATAATAACTGTGATGATAATGACTGTGATGATAATGACTGTGATGATAATGACTGTGATGATAATAACTGTGTTGATAATAACTGTGATGATAATGACTGTGATGATAATGACTGTGATGATAATGACTGTGTTGATAATAACTGTGATGATAATGTCTGTGATGATAATAACTTTGATGATAATGACTGTGATGATAATAACTGTGTTGATAATGACTGTGATGATAATGACTGTGATGATAATGATTGTGATGATAATGACTGTGATGATAATGACTGTGATGATAATGACTGTGTTGATAATAACTGTGGTGATAATGACTGTGATGATAATGACTGTGGTGATAATGACTGTGATGATAATGACTGTGATGATAATGACTGTGTTGATAATGACTGTGATGATAATGACTGTGATGATAATGACTGTGATGATAACGACTGTGGTGATAATGACTGTGATGATAATGACTGTGATGATAATGACTATGATAATGACTGTGATGATAATGACTGTGATGATAATGACTGTGGTGATAATGTCTGTGGTGATAATGAATATGATAATGACTGTGATGATAATGACTGTGATGATAATGACTGTGATGATAATAACTGTGATGATAATGACTGTGATGATAATGACTGTGATGATAATGACTGTGATGATAATGACTGATGATAATGTCTGTGATGATAATGTCTGTGATGATAATGACTGTGATGATAATGACTGTGATGATAATGACTGTGATAATAACTTGTGCCTGGTATGCCTATGTATTTCATATTTACACACAAAAAATTACTAATATTCTTAGCTAATTGCCTTCTATGAACCCAAAATTACTAATTGATAGTGCCGGGAAACAGACGGAAATTGATTTAATTAGAAATCTGAATGCCACTTTCAATCAGATGTTGATATGATGGTAAGTGAATTTCACTTCATTCTAAATCTATTCTGGAATTAGTGTAAAAAATATTGTTACTTTACAAACAGATGGACACAGTGAAAATGAATGGACTCCCACATCTATAGCATTAACGAGCCAAAAGAGAATGGGAAGATTATGAGACTCTCTTATGAGTTAGCTATGAAATAAAAGGCAATTCAACCGAGGGCTGCTAAAAAGACACTTCCTTGGGGTTTTAAGCTTTTTACAACCACTGGGTGGAATTACCTAGATAGTTAGTGGCTACTCATACCAATATTTTCCTCTCATATTTCTTATTATGGAGTTTGAGAACATATTGGTTTTACTCTGTTTCTCATCATGTTCCCCAACAAAGTTTGGGAAGATATCGTTTTTACTGTTTCTTTTTATATTATTTTTTTCCCTTTTCCTTGTGTCTTTTTTGTCCTCGAGTGTTCTCAGAAACTGTTCAAGGGATTGAGATGAAACCTGTTTTTGGATGTTAGTATAGGATGTGTAGATGTGTGGAACAAATGTTATTTTGTCTGATAATGCATGTATGTGCATGTTTTTCTTATGCCCTGTGATGCCATATTGAGAATTTTCAAATTGATTAATTTTTCACTATACATTAAAGGACACATCTCGTGTTTTCAAAGTATACAGAATTATATGCATTTTGTCTTCCTTATGCTTATAGAAATTAATTGTAATAGTTCGTTCACTGAAGTATTGCGATAATTAGCCACAATATGGACTTAAATCTAAGCCCCGATTTCAAAAAGCCTAGTTAATTAGATAGGTAGTCACGTGGTACAGTGACGTCATATGCGACCTTCGTCGATCAACTTGTTGTAATAGTAGTGTTAGATATTTTTAAAAACTCGGGTTTTAGGGGCCTAATTTATTTACCATGGATAACATTTATTTCGATGTTGACAAATTTCCCGAGTCTTATATCTTTTAGCCACCAGTGCATACAAATAGCGACCCAAATGTAGCGAGGAAAGCGAGTATGAAATCTGCATAAATTTGCGAGTAAATAATGTTTACATGGGATCACTGTCTAAACACTATTTGGTAATGCCATTTCTGTAAACAACTGTAATTAGCGTTGTTGCTTTTCAAAAAATAAACAGAGCAATTATTATTAAATTTATTTTTGGAGAAGTTAGATAGGCCTAAATTATAATACGATTACGTACATGTAGCATTGACAACTAGGCCTACCGTCACGGGTGCATTTCGGGAAAAAAAAAAATAATAAAAATGATCAAAGTTATTGTGAAAATCACAATACTTTTAAATTATATTATTCAAGCTCAATTTTATTAATCATTATTTTTTGTTATCTACACATTGTTACTTAGGAAGTGGGAGCGCGGCGTGCTGTTGTTGTAAACACGTACGCGTTCCTTTAAAAAAAAAAAATGAAAGCATTATAATTCAATTCAAAGTTGGGAAATATCATATTTTATTATTTATAATTGAAAGTTCTATTATCTTTTATCTTTAAATTTCTTTTTTAAAACTACCAGTTGGTAGACACTGCTAGCAAAGTTCTGCCTATATGGTGTTACAAGGTGAAGGTCAGTTGGTGCGAGTGTGTATTGAATTTGAGAGCAGAACGGAAAGCATATGCGGTAGGCCTATATGTAACAGTGCGAAGCTTCGATAGAACCATTTTCTCGCAGTTTATATACGTCTTTGTCCAAGAGCTTGTTTGAAAAAGTATAGGGACAAATTCTACTGGGTTTTTTTTTATGGCAAAGTCGTTGTGCCAACAAAAAATATTCACGTCTTGTCCCTCATACCTTCCTTCGAAAATTGAAAAAAACACAGTCCAAATCATCTCTACTGACAGCAAGTACACCCTTAAACGGCACACAACACCCCAATGCAGTGTTATTTACAAGCCGTTAATGTGATAATTGTTTGTTTGTCAATTAAATCTAATCTGTTTATGAAATGGCTAACAAATGTTTTCAAATCTTCTCGCTCGAGGTCGCATATGACGTCACAGATAATGGCGCGTAAAATATCGAAGAAAATATGCATATCGCAAGATTTGAATTTCATCGCAATCAAACTCGAAAACTACGCAAACTGTTTCTTTTAAAACACATGTAAAGTAGTTTTAGGCATGAAATGAATTAATTTTGCTGAAAAAATTAAAAAGTTTAAAAACACGAGATGTGTCCTTTAAAAATTACCCTAGAAACAAATTCTACGACCTTAATTTTGGCAACTATGTTGCTGACATTAAAATCAACCGAGAAGTGTTTGAGTGACTAATATTAGAGTTATTCCTCTTTGAATAAAAACCTAGAATTTCATACCTGCACACACACAAAATAGTACTTGTAATTTGTAATATATTTAAACATCACTTATAAACATTTTAAAACATCAATAACTTCAACTATAGCGTATATAGAAAACTGACACATAATAAAAATGAGACTTTATATAGGTCTAAATCAATATCAAGATGACGCCGGACGTCATTTTGCCTTACAAGTGGGGAAATTCTTTCAGTACAGTATGAAGTCATTTGATTTTCTACAGAGTCCCAGTTGGGCCTAATCAAAATCACATGTTTTCTTTTCAAAGCAGCATTAATACTGATATCAAATATTCAGATAAATATAAATATCAAGTTCAAGGGGAGGGGGGTGTTATTGAATGATCTCTATTACTTAAAAGAAATTCCGTCAGTATTTTAAAAGAATTTAAGGTGATCAGCTGTTTTGATCAATGTGATCTTATTTTTATTAGCCTCTATCTACTTTTAAAGGCCAAAATCTTGAGGATGCTGGACATCAGACTCATGATTACAGTTGTTTTGATAACAAGCAGACGAAGTAAATTTCCATCCACATTTGTGTATTTGAGTAATGATATCTTAGACTGTATTATTACATGCCTAGATATACAATCACTGATCATTCATACATCACTGGTGAATAATATCGTCTCTGAATGATGTCGAATTTCCACATATTGTGTTACAGCAGCAGACGTCTAGAAGTGAGCTAGCTGCTTCATTGTTTCCTGAATTCGCTAGGTACTTGTAGCAGTCTAGAAGTGAGCTTGCTGCTTCATTGTTTCCTGCATTCGCTAGGTACTTGTAGCAGTCTACACTGACTCTACCCTAAATAGCATTCAATGTAATCTTGATTCCAGCAATCCAGAATTAACACACTGGGTCTGATTGATACATTCCTATTAATTTGAATCAGATATGCAGCAACAGTTAGTAGTCCCTATAGCTATTAGTAATTCTCATATTTGCTTCAACTCTCCAGTTACCTGGGAATTTAAGTTGAGGTTAATTTTGATTTTCTGCATCGATGTTATCACGTAGCCATTGGATACAGCGTACACTACCACTGCTGCCATGGGAGACATCGCCCGTGTGGTTGTCACAGAGAGGGTGGAGGTATTACCCTGTCCAAAGTCTACCATACCATTGGCCAGGGACAGCCCTCTACTGAAAACCTACACAGACAAATGAACATCTTATAAATGATGAATTAACATGTCTTGAATATAATGTAGAAAACCTTGAATAAATGCATCTCAGACTCAACACAGTTCTTAGAACATTCCTCGACTAATGGTTCTCTGAAGCTTGTACCATGTAATATACAATTTGTCACATGGTGACCTATATCTTATTGTTATATTCAGTAAAGAATATTCTCTACATTCTCTATATAGCAGACATGATTCTACAGAGATAGAAAAAGCGGAAGGGGGTCTGGGGTCCTAATTTGTGCCTAAAACATCAGAAAAATGCATAATTTACCGGTTTTAACTACTCACATGCTAAATTTCAAGCCACAGGTTATGAAAATAACAGATATACGTCATCGTTCTCTCCATTTCACATGTTTATTTTTACTAGGACATATACTGGTCCAGCTAGGTCACCGAGTGGTTTCTTGCCAATGACAGCAGCAAAATTCAGACTATAGTGTGGAAGATTTCAGACCTGTCAATTAAAATTTCACATCGATGGCTACTTACTTCATTCTTTAATAAAATTTGCTATGTTCGTCGTATCTGGGTCGCTTATTTTACAAAACATCAACTCCGGACTTGATCTAACTGCCATTTTGAGAAACGCTTTAAAGACCCGAAATACCTAAAACTTTAAAGAAGGGGAAAATGGGTAAAAATAATTTAAATGAATGAAAACAAAAAATTAAGAATGCCAAAAACTGCATGATTCAATTCAATTTCCTTCTCTATGTGCAATATCACAAGAATATAATGTTTTGATCAATTTTAAGGTATTTGAGATTTTACTAGTAAGTATACATGTATCAGGTATCTATTGCTTTTATTAAAATGGCAGATTTTGTCAACAGTTGATGCTGTTGAGGAAAAAACGAGTCGCGTAACGAATGAAGAACATTATCAAAGTATCAGAAAGTAAGTAGCGTATAATTGATGTGAAATTTTAATTGATAAGTCCGAAACCTTCCACACTATAGCTGAATTTTGCTGTTGACATAGACGAGAAACCACTCAGGACCTGGACCAGTAAATGTCCTAGTAAAAATAAACATATGAAATCGAGAGAACGATGATGTATATATACATGTAATCTCTGTTATTTTAAGAACCTGTGGCTTGAAATTTGGCATGAAAGTAGTTAAAACATTAACCTATGCAAGGAAAACGGCAAATTAAGCATACCGCAGCTAGTTTCAGATTTTTTAGGCATTTGAAACGAGTGCAGGTAGTTTTTTTTATCTAGGTCAGTTAGACCACTTTCTATATTTATTGTAATCACAGAGTTTGGGCCCAAAACAAACTTAGATCCTGTGGTTTATCTGAAGTTTACCACATGCGTATGTAAATAATGTTAACTCGTTCGTTGTTTATTTATTTACACAAAGCAAATATAGAATTCATTAATACATTTCAAATATTTTCATCAGAATTCTATTAGAATATTAGTTCAAGAATCGCCATATCATTTATTTTTACAGAAAGTTAAAAGCAATATATAAAGCAATACGAATTCTTTATTCATCAAAAATAACCCTCCCCCTTCTTATATTCATGAGCGATTAAAAATATTATGATTTCGATAGACTTCGTAAATCTTTCACCATTATCGTTTGGCTAAAATTTGAATATATCATACATAACTTTATCAACCATGTTAACAAATCTTAAAACTCAATGAAAGACATGCAGTCAGTCCGCTTTCATATTCGCAGTCTCATCTTCTCCCTACTGTATTCAGTTGCAAACTTCCTATCGATGCTCGATTCTAAAATATTTTAACATTCTTTTACAAACAATGTGTGTGTTCCATTGACATTACTAAGAATTTTATGTGCACGACAATGATTTCATTTAACAAATCAATTAACATACACTGCCAGTCAAACTATATATTCAGTTGCGTATGAAGGTGGTAGTGAAGCGGCAACTCCGCAGGATGGGCCAGATGCCAAGGTGTAGCTCACTACACCTGGAGTCGACTCAAAAACTAAGAAATATGCAAAGCAATCAAGGCAATTGAACAACTGTTAGAGGATAGAAATAGCAAGAACACCACCCACGTCATATCGATGTCAGTAAATATAATTCGAAGCTAGCTAGAAGACAGATCGCTATGCATAATCATTGAAAAATTCGGGAAAAGAATTGAATGAAAGATTAAATGATTTTTAAAGGAAATCTTAGGCCAATCCGAGGAAGAACGATGGACAATTTTATTTGAAATCTCTTATTTCAATCTGATATGGACTGCAGAAACACTTTATGAAAATCAAATGTAATGATGTTTTTAATGATCAGGATTTCAAACTATTGACCTTATTTAGAGGAATTTGCTTCCAATGACTAGCTTGTATGTTGAATGCTTATGAATGATAACAAAATACTATTTTATTGATTAAATATGTTTTGTTTTTCATATAACAAAACAAGTATTGACTGTTTTCGGGCAAAATTGATTATGTTAGCCCCCTCATGACAAAAATATTGCCCTCCACTCGTTGTCGGGAAATATTTCGTACCTTGGGGCCAAACATAATCAATGTTGTCCTCCACCCCAGTCAATATTTGTATACCTAAGTGTTACATGTTGTAACCACTTTCACTACTCCTATATGTGATTCCCCACTTTTCTGACACCCAACTATTTATTAACATTACACCTTTTATCTAAGTTTTCATCAGCATTACATGTAATACGTCCCCTTCCTGTTATTAGTGCTAAATGTGATATCCCCCCCCCTTTTTTTTAAATTAATGTCACATGTGATACCCCAAATTCTATGAATGTTACAGCTAGTATTTTATGTGATACCCCACTTTCATTATTGTTACCTGTGATACCCCAAATTCTATTAGTGTTACAGCTTGTAACCCCCTTTTTTACTTTTTATTAGTGTTATATGTGACTGATATCCCACTTTCATTATTGTCACCTGTGATACCCCAAATTCTTTACTTTTTTCTTTTTGTGCACATACTGGTCCATCAGATATACATTAATATTATATCCAGAGAAAACAAAGAGGGCCATGGGCCACACCCCTCACCTGAGTCACCTTGGCTCATATTTAAAGATTTTTCGTATATATTTGCATGTAAAACTTTGATCCCTATTGTGGTCCCAACCTACTCCCGGGGGCCATGATTTTTTCAAAATAGGAATGTGGACTATGTCAGGAAGCTTTCATGTGAATGTAAACTTTTCTGGCCCAGTGATTTTTCAGAAGAAGATTTTTAATGACTTTCCCTATATATTTGTATGTAAAACTTTGATCCCCTATTGTGGCCCCATCCTATCCTCAGGGGTCATGATTTGAACAGACTTTAATCTGCACTATGTTAGGAAGCTTTCATGTAAATTTCCACTTCCTTGGCTCAGTGGTTCTTGAAAAGATTTTCCCTATATATTTCTATGCAAAACTTTGATCCCCCTTTGTGGCCCCATCCAACCCCTGAGGGCCATGATGTTAACAAACTTGAATCTGCACTATGTCAGGAAGCTGTCATGTAAATATTAGCTTTTCTGGCTCAGTCGTTCTTGAGAAGAAGATTTTTAAATGACCCCACCCTATTTTTGCATTTTTGTGATTATCTCCCCTTTGAAAGGGACATGGCCCTTTATTTGAATAAATTGAAAGCCCTTCACCCAAGGATGCTTTTGGCTAAGTTTGGTTGAAATTGGCCCAGTGGTTCTGGAGAAGAAGTCAAAAATGTAAAAAGTGTATATAGACAGACAGATGGAAAACAACCGGCAATCAGAAAAGCTCACTGCTAAAAAAAGGGGAAAAAACATCAGCTGAATTAAGGCACATGGGATTTAAGAGAGAGAGAGAGAGAGAGAGAGAGAGAGAGAGAGAGAGAGAGAGAGAGAGAGAGGGGGGGGGGGGGGGTTAAGAAAACAGATGGTTCCAAATTCTATTAATGTTACAGCTTAGTAACCCACTTGTTGTCATTGTTGAATGAAATAACCTACTTTTTATTACTGTAACATGTAATAGTCCCCGCTTTTTGTCATTGTTGAATGAAATAACCTACTTTTTATTACTGTAACATGTACATGTAATAGTCCCCGCTTTTTGTCATTGTTGAATGAAATAACTTACTTTTTATTACTGTAACATATTTAATAGTCCCCGCTTTTTGTCATTGTTATATGAAATAATCTACTTTTTATTACTGTTACATGTGATAGTCCCCAGTTTTTGTCATTGTTGAATGAAATAACCTACTTTTTATTACTGTTACATGTGATTGCTCAACTTCACTATTGTTCATGATACTTTACCTGATAAAAGACAATCAAGTTGGTAGAAGCTTGGGTAGATTTGAACACTCTGAATTTTGCAACCTCTCCGACATTGAACTGAAAGTGACAAAAATAATTATGCAAATAAGTTATCAAAATAATATTATTAAGAGGAGTATGGGCCACGATGTCCACCCCCTAGAGGACTGACAATGCACATCAAGTCAGTATATGGATTTTGCTGATAATGACTGACATAGAGCTGCATGTTTACTGACAGGCAATCAAACTTTGACCTGGGAGTCTCAGGCCAGTGATGTGAATGACTGCACTGTCTGTGAACACACAGATTCACCAATTTTGTAATGAAGAAAATAACACCCAATTGTTTAAACAAGGAATAACCTTAATTCCTTCAATAAAGATGGCAGAGGAAGGTCTATGTGTGAGTGCATGGCTGCTTGTAACTTGTGGTACCACTAAGTTCTCAGTGCAGTCATAACAAGAGGGCATGTGGAACATGTTTACAGCTCATTTCCCAGTTCATTCACAGCTGATCAAAGGCGGAGAACGAATCACTAGGAAATTTGATTTATTTAAGATCCTGCACTTGACTTTTTCTAACCTGTTCTTGTTTAATCCTAGTTATATTCAGTATCTGCCCTTCTAAACATTGAGATCCATTGATTGCAATGTATTCTGTGTATTTCTGTGCATTCAAGTGCCACATTGTATTTCAATGAATCCCCCCTCAAAAAAGTGAATTTCATATTTTCCAAACAATCTGTATCAACAGAATTCAATTCTCATTATCACATTGGAAGATGTAGCGATTGATCAGCTTCATGCAGTATTTATGGTTCTATTTCATTCTTTAAATGACAGACTTCAACAACTGCAGCATGGAATATGATAATATATGGTACTGAATTCATCTGTATCATCACTATGCAGGCATCAATTGCATGCTAAGATTATAGTCTTGAAGAGCATTTGAACAGTAATATTATGTACATCTGAATCCCCACCTTAATGACTCGGAACTTGCATAGCTTCATAAACAAAGTTTCACAATTCACATTTTGCATTACCATATATCTAAACCTGTTTGCTTCCAGATAACCACATGTGTGTCTCTTAAATTAACTGTTACATATCATAGATATCACAAACAAGAGGCCCATGGGCCAACATCACTCACCTGTGCCACCTTGGCCCTGCCATTGTTCAGCTTAGATCAACACTATAGTACAAGGTCTTGCCATAAAGAATTTATATACAAAATTAAATAGTTCAGGAGATATCAAATTAAAGTCAGGTTTATCTAAAGTAAGTCAAACTCAAACGTCAAAAGATTAAACACCATTGTGTCACAATCACCTTGCCATAAAGAATCTATATACAAAATATAAAGCCCTTTCTAAAATAGTTCCTGATATATTTAATTATCAATAAGGTTATGTTTTCTTAAAAGCAGGTCAAACTCAGAGTTCAAGGTCACATGGTCAAAGGACATGATATGAAATGAAATGTCTTGCCATAAGAAATTTATATACAAGATATGATAGAGGTTATATATTTACAGTACTTTCTTTCGTTTGTATGGAATTTCTTCTACAGAGGGGCGTGGCAGTCGAGTTGTGCAGTGATAAAAGATTTTACATGGAGATTGTTGACACTGACTTTTTAGAGTTTCAAAATGATTTGGATGGCGTTATGCTATATCTCAAATATGCATGGTATCAATGGATAATGAAACAAGAGGCCCATGGGCCACATCGCTCACCTGAGTCACCTTGGCCCATATCTGAAGACTTTCCATGTATATTTGCATGTAAAACCTTAGTCCCTATTATGGCCCAAACTACCCTTTGCAAACTTGAATCTACACATGTCAGAAAGCTTTCATGTAAATGTCAACTTCTTTGGCCCAATGGTTCACGAGAAGAAGATATTTGAAGATTTTTCCTATATATTTGTGTGCAAAACTTTGATCTCCCCTTGGGGCCCCATCCTATCCCCGGGGGCCATGATTTGAACAAACTTGAATCTGCACTATGTCAGAAAGTTTTCATGTAAAAATCAGCTTTTCTGACTCAGTGGTTCTTGAGAAGAAGATTTTTAAAGATTTTTCCTATATATTTGTATGTAAAACTTTGATCCCCTATTGTGGCCCCATCCAACCCCCGGAGCCCATGATTTGAACAAACTTGAATCTGCATTATGTCAGGAAGCTTTCATGTAAATCTCAGCTTTTCTGGCTTAGTGGTTCTTGAAAAGAAGATTTTAAAAGTTTTTTCCTATATATTTGTATGTAAAACTTTGATCCCCCCTTGTGGCCCCATCCTACCACCGGGGGCCATGATTTGAACAAACTTGAATCTGCAATATGTCAGGAAGCTTTCAGGTAAATTTCAGCTCTTCTGGCCCAGTGGTTCTTGAGAAGAAGATTTTTAAATGACCCCACCCTATTTTTGCATTTTTGTGATTATCTCCCCTTTGAAAGGGACATGGCCCTTCATTTGAACAAACTAGAAAGCCCTTCACCCAATGATGCTTTTGGCCATGTTTGGTTGAAATTGGCCCAGTAGTTCTGGAGAAGAAGTCGAAAATGTGAAAAGTTTAACAGACAGACAGACGGACAGACGACGGACAAAAAACTATCAGAAAAGCTCACTTGAACCTTCGGTTCAGGTGAGCTAAAAAGCGTAGATGAGGGATTGGGCTAGCTGCAGAAATGTATCTCTCTACAAAACTATTGGGACGGAACAGAGAGCTACAGATCCACCCCTTATAAAAACCTTCGATTTACGGCGCACAAAAAGCTGCGCACGGTTGAGGCCTGATATCGTTGTATTCTTGTGTTGCATGCTGCCTCATAAATATAAAAAAATTCTTAACACATTTTCCTACTATACTTGTGTCCCAACATACCTTCAAATATGCATTATCGCAATTCACCTTTGAATTAGAACGCTTTTCCCCGATATAGTATTGCGTTGTGTGACGACACAATTGAATGAGACTATTGAACAATTTGAATGACATGTTTGATGTAATACAACAAGAGTTTTCATTGGCCGATTACAGCCCGCCCACTTTCTCGAGCGGAGTCAGTGTAGCTGGAGAAATGTACATAGCTCTCTGAAAAGATCCACCTCTTATAAAAACCTTCGATTTACGGGTCACAAAAAGCTGCGGACGGTTGAGGCCTGAAATCGGTGTATTCTTGTGTTGCTGTCTCATAAACTCAATATAAAAAAATCTTAACATATTTTCCTACTATATACTTGTGTCCAAACATACCTTCAAATTTTCATTAAAGCCACACACGACCCGAAAACTCGCAGCTTCAAATGATTTCGTTTGTTGACGTAGCCATGTTAGGCTAAGCCGGTCAATTCGAACTCTTGCTATTGGTATCTATTCATAAAATCGGTTGTAAGTTGTGTATTCGCTCTTCATTTATTATCAACACGAATAATTAATAGAAATTAAAACATTTTTTGTACCAGTTTTTGTAAAGGTAAAATAAGCTCTTGATTAACGAAAATGCTACATAAGCCCATTAGATGGAGACCGGCCGGCGCGGCCGCTCATGACTAATGAAAGCCGCATTGCCGTGAGTTTAGCTATTTGAATAATTATCATTTAATGGGACTGGGGTGGTATATTATCTAAACTATTTAGCTAAAGTATTTGTGGGGTATTAGTACACATCTAGACGCTATTGTGCCAGTATGGAAATGAACCGGGATTCGAATTGACTGGCTACCTAACATGGCTACGTCTACGAACGAAATCATCAAAGGCTGTGATCGAGTTTTGGGGTTTTAATAAATATTTGAAGGTATGTTTGGACACAAGTATAGTAGGAAAATATGTGAGGAATTTTTTTATATTAAAGCTATGAGACAACAACACAAGAATACATTACTTTCTCTTTTTCTTCCTTTGAAGTTTTTTTCCATCTAGCATCTGGCCGTCATGTTTTCAAATGCTGACTACTCCCGTATAAGGGAATTTGGGCGGACTTATACATATGGACCAATGAGAGTTTCTGTTGTATTTCGCAATTGTATTACAAACAGATTCAATTGTGTCGTCACACAACGCAATACTATATCGGCCAAAGTGTTCTAATTCAAAGGTGAATTGCGATAAAGCCCCATATTTAGATCCGAAAACTCACAGCTTTGAAATGATTGTTAAATTGGGTTTTTTCGCATGTATGGAATATCCGTTCTATATATATACACAATCAATGACAGTGCGCGCGGGGGTGACGATATAACGAGTGGCTAGATACCAAGGCAATACTATACTAACTTATTTGTAAGCTCTCATGAATGAAAACTTGATCAAGTTGTAGTGGTAAGAATTTAAAAGTTTGCCTACTTAAAGCTATAATTTGCAATTTTAATGTAAAATCATGAAGAATTTTTTTTAGAACTCCTTTGGAATTTGATCACATATCACCACCATCCAATAAGTTAATCTTATTTTTTAATTTGTACGACCAAAAAAATACTGAGAATTAGTTCCCTACTGCATAAAAACAAAACTCCTTGTTACATAATTGTTTAGACATTTGAAGTCAATGAGAATCTTGTAATTAAAAGGGGTTTATAGGTAAGGGAAATTACAGGGAATAACACAGTCCATGCATGCCGACCAAAGAATTCTCTAACCTCTTAATCTTCTATTTTACAATTCTATCCTAAGGTCTTTCAATAATTCATGCCAGAATCTTTTTTGGAAACCAATATCTTTTTTTAGTACAGTTCGTTGTACAACAGTGAGTTAAGTTCCTTGAAGTGTAAGTTTAGGTCATATAGTTAAATAATTCTGTTTTAATCCCACTGATTAATTAAAATAACCTCTATGTGAGAGATCCCATGGTAACATTACTTTTATCTTGTGCTGGATTTCTGCCCCAGCCCACCTGATAAGCTTGCTCAGTTCTAATCCAAATGTATATCTTTACAATGCAACAACAGATATATTATATCACCTATCCATATAATGTATCAGCTATGTGTCTTCACAATAATGTACAACAAAAAAGAAATCAGCTCATGACAACAATCACTGCAATACAGTACAACTTCTTTTCTGCCAGCAAGCTTAGTATAATCATTTTGCAAAACTTTGCTTTAAATATTCGTCGTTATACCGTACGTGAAAAAGAATCCATTGTGTAAAATAATGTCTAATATATCATCATTACTGTGAAAAAGAATCCGTTGTGTAAAATAATGCCTACATCATCCATGAGAATATTGCAACCTCATTATGCAAAAACTAGAATCACAAAAAGCACATGCATGTATTTTCAATACAAACCACTAAAATTCACGTCTGCAGAAGAAGTGAAAAAATAAATATATTTTTTCTCATCTAAAAACACAAACAATAAGATCATAATATTTGTATACAGTGACCATTTTGAGAAACTAGATGTGTCGGCACGACAAGAATGCCCCCGCCTGCAGTATAAAATCAAAGGTAGGACATCCATCAAAGTATTAGACTTAATATAGCATCAAATGTAATATTCAGACTGTAATAGTTACGAACTCAACAACAATCCTTTATATATATGCTTTAACAGTCAAATAAATAAAGTTTTCTATGTTACAGGGGCACAACACCATCCAAAATTAATGAACCGGAACGATACTCAAACTCGATCTGTAACTCATCAATATACACCTGCATAAAAAAAAATTGCTAAAATGCATCAAAGGTGCTTATGGCTGAGTTGCAGATTGGAAAGTTATGCACGCTTGCATTCACAAAGTAAAAACATGCACGTATTTAATATAGTTTATAAGTATGAAGCTTTGAATGACCGCAATAGGTATTTAGTGTGATAATGACCTTGACCTTTGGCCTTGGATTTCAAAAGCAACATGAATCTTGAATGTCATCAGGATTTGAAGTTTGATAAACATGCACCAACAAGTACATGTATAAAAGTTAGAGGCAAGCTCAAATCTACAGTATATAGTGAAAAAGAGACCTTGACCTTTGGACCTCAAAATAATAAGGAACCTTCCTCTTTTGGATGTGATCATGTTATGTAAGTCTCACATAGATGCACCAAAAAGTATGAAAGTTAGAGACCGGACAAGCTAATTGTGGACGCCGCCCGCCCGGACGCCCATCCTCTGCCAATTTAAAAGCAGAGATTTGCTAAAAACAATTCAATATCTTAAGGTGTAAAATAGAACAAGAGGCCCACAGGCCTTATCGGTCACCTGAATACTAGTGAAAAAGTATCACTATATTAAACTTCCATATGGGCTATGAAATCTAGAAAAAATTTCCTGTTCTGAATATCTAAGCTAAATTCTAATGTTTAGCAACAGTATAAAACAAGATATGTGTTCTTAAAACTTCACTGCATGCGCCCTCAAAAGTGCATACACTGATGAAAGGCTTTAAATAATAGGTGTATTAACATTAAAACATCAAAAGATATGACTAATTTAAACTCATCCTAAAGTCTGGGTTGTGAAATTCACCATTTTTTGTATATCCTTTTCTTCTATTCCTAAATATGCATTTAGATTTTATACAGTATCAGCAAACTTGCACATAAATACTATATACTAAGTTTGGCCCCACCCTGGGGTCAAAACCCTTACTCTGGGGAAAATCAAATTTACAATTTTGGTGAAAGACTACCTATCCATTTAGTTTCAATTTAGTATCAAAAGCACTAAGGAAAATGTTATTTAAGTGTTTTACACATAAATACTATATAACAAGTTTGGCCCCACTCTGGGGTCAGAGCTCCTACCCTGGGGATCATGAAATTTACAATTTTGGTAGACTAGCTGGCTAAAAAAAAAATCCTGCTCTACATCACTATGCATTTAGTTTTTCTTACATATGTGTGGTTCTTGAGAAGAAGATTTTTGAAAATTTGTCATTTTTGGGCAGTTTTTGCCCTGCCCCTAAGGCCCCAGGGGTGCAGGAATCCTGAAATTTACAATTTCTGTTCCCCTTGTTCCAAATATGTTTCATACCAAATTTGAAAAGAATTAATTGAAATGATAGTTATCAAGAAGTTAAAAATTTTGGTAAAGGACTACCTGTTCTTTCTAAATATCTATTTACTTTCAATTTAGTATCAATAACATTAAAGAAGATGTAATTTAAGTGTTTTACACATAAACACTATATAACAAGTTTGGCCCCACCCTGGGGTCAGAACCCCTACCCCAGAGATTATGAAATTTACAATTTTGGTAGAGGCCTTGAAGGCCTGCTCTACATCACTATGTATTTAGTTTTTCTTACATGTGTGTGGTTCTTGAGAAGAAGATTTTTGAATATTGGTTAATTTTGGGCAGTTTTTGCCCCACCCCTAGGGCCCCAGGGGTGCTGGAGTTCTGAAATTTACAATTTATGCATACATGCCAACTTTCAAAAATCCCCATGGGGGATTTTGCGCGCGACGACCTTTTTTCAACGCTCAAAATTCACGACATTTTACCATGAAAATAAATATTTGTCTTTTCAAATAAAATATCAATCTAATCATTGTACATGTATCATATATTAACACAACATCAAGTGTGTTTGACCATTAACTTTAACAAAACTAAAAAAAGAAAAAAGAAAAAACCTTTAAAATAAGTATTTTATTAAAATATTCAGCAAAAAATCCTCTCCAACAACAAGTCACATACATATTATCAAATGATACTTAAAGTTGCATCCTTTTACACCATCTAAACATTGACTGGTCTATATATCTAAATTTAAATTAAAGCACATGCATTTAGGTACGACTACAAAGGCGATCTTGCTTGGCTTGTAGAGTCTGCGGGTCAGGAACAATCTGCATTGCAACCAGAAAAGGAGTGATCTGCCCTGCTATGAAGTTGGCGAACAAAACCTTTGCACCCATGACATCTGAAATAATTACCAGGAAAAAAACACATCAAAATATACGTTTTTACTTGTAAATTAAGGCTACTTGCTAATATAAAATTCAGTACAGACTTGTGTGAATTACGCATCACAAAGTCTATTGAATACTACACTATATAGACTATATAATACATCACAATAGACAGATATATTCAGATAGCCTATATTATTATAGTTGGAAAATATATATATATTTGACGTACCTTATTAAATATTTTGGATGCTGTCAGCGAGAGGCAAAAATCGGGAATGTCCGATTGTTTGGTGGTGACACTATCATCGTTGTCAATCCTCCATTCACGTTTGTGTAAAGGATATGTCAATTTGAAATCCGTCTTCCCGATTAATTACTATCAAAACATGCTTCGCACTGTCCGATAAGCACCCCGACACAGGCAGACCAGGTAAATTACACCACCCCGATACCATGCGACACAGGTACACAGCAATGGCTGACTATTGTCCCGATTTCTGATCAGGCCAGTTCAGAAATGACGCGGGATTTCAAATTCCGGTTGGAAATGGGGGGTTTGTTGTCGTAAAACGGGAGATATTTTTAGAAAATCGGGATTTCGGGGTATTTTTGCAATCCCGATCGGGATATCGGGATTTGCCTTTTCAACTGCTTCAAATCGGGAGAATCCCGCACAAATCGGGAAAGTTGGCATGCATGTTTATGTCCCCCTTGTCCCAATGATGCTTCATACCAAATTTGAAAAGAATTAGACTGGTAGTTATTTAGAAGAAGTTAAAAATGTTCAATTGTTAATGCACGACGACGGAGTCGAAAACCAATTGCAATAGTTTACTCAGGTGACCTAAAAAAAAGTCTGGAAAACAGGTCCTAACAGTAATTTTCCGAAGTTAAAGGGACACAACTCCATCAAACATCAACAAATTGGAACAAAACTCAAACTCAATTTGTAACTCATCAATTAGAAAAAAAGTCCGGAAAACTGGTCCTAACATTATTTTTTCTACATTAAAGGGACAGTGTACAACACCATCAAAAATCAATGAACTGGAACCAAACTCAAACTGCAACTCATCAATATAAACCTGCATACAAAAATCAGATCAATATCTCAAAGAATTTAGAAAAAAAGTTTGGAAAACTGATCGTAACAGCAATTTTTCTAAGTTAAAGGGGCACAAGTCCATCAGAAATCAATAAACCGGAACAAAACCCAAACTTCATCTGTAACTCGTCAATATACACCTGCTTACAAAAAATCAATTCAATATCTCAAGGCATTTAGAAAAAACTGGGTGTTGCAGAAGGATAGACTTGTGGGTAAAACCATATGCCCCGACCACTTCGTGGCGGGGGCATAAAAAAATGAATGAAACTTTTTAATACATTGTTTAAGCTCACTCAGAAACGGTTTCATTCTAAAAACTTGAAATCCAACATGGTCCCCAGCATATTGTTCACTCAGTTCTTACAAATATTATCACCGGGGGGAGAACAATTGCAAACTGGTTTTTTGGTGATGATGGGGATGGGATTAGGGGTGTTTGTTTTTGGTAGGGAATGGAATGGGATGTTTATTTTTGGGTGTGGTGGGGAAACTTACTGATTGGGGGTGTTTGTTTTGGGGTGTGGTGGGGAAACTTACTGATTAGGGGTGTTTGTTTTTGGGTGTGGTGATGATGGGATTGAGAACTTTGTGTTTGAGTGTGGTGGGGACAGGATCAGGGGTGTTTGTTTTTGGGTGGGGTGGGGAAACTTACTGATTAGGGGTGTTTGTTTTTGGGTGTGGTGATGATGGGATTGAGAACTTTGTGTTTGAGTGTGGTGGGGACAGGATTGGGGGTTTGTTTTTGTGGATGGGAATGGGGTGTTTATTTGTTGGTGGGGTGGAAATGGGGTGTTTATTTGTAGGTGGGGTGGGAATGGAAGTTTTTGTTTTGGGGTATGGTGATGATGGGATTGAGAACTTTGTGTTTGAGTGTGGTGGGGACAGGATTAGGGGTGTTTGTTTTTGGGTGGGGTGGTTGATTGATTGAATATTGTTCAACGTCCCTCTCGAGAAATATTTCACTCAATACTATGGAAACGTCATCAATGCCGATGAAGGGCTGCAAATTTAGGCCTATGCTTGACGTTTATGGCCTTTGAGCTGCGGGGAGGGATCTTTATCATGCCACACCTGCTGTGACACGGGGCCTCAGTTTTTGCGGTCTTCTCCAAAGAATGGCCCCATTTAGTCATCTCTTACAACAAGCAAAGGGTAATGAAGACCTATTATAACCCGAATCCCCTCGGGATTGGGTGGGGTGGGGATGGGATTGGGAGTGTTTGTTTTGGAATGGGGATGGAATGGAGTGTCTATTCTTTAGTGTGTGTGGACAGGATAGTGTGGTGGTGTTTTCTTTGAATGGGGTGGTGATAAGATTGAGGGTGTTTGTTTCAGGGCATGGTGGGGACAGGATTGGAAATGTTTGTTTTGGTGTGGAGTGGGGATGGGACTGGGAGTGCTTGCTTTTGTGATGGGTGGGGATAGGATTGAGATTATTTGTTTTGTAGTGAGATGGGGATTAGAATGGAGTTATTTGACCTTGTTTGACAAGATGGGCATGCTACCTTGAGAATATCAATACTGTTCAAGAAATGTGTATAGGTCATTGTGTTTGAGTGGATTGTTCCAGGTGTCACCAGATGGCAGATCCGTCTGTACTGTCTGCCATACCCAGCAGTTAATGATAAGATTCTAGCAACAATTAAGTTCTCTGCTGAATAAACAAGCTCTTGACTGGATGTTCACCCTCAACATCTCTTCATGAATTTTTCTTTTGAAAATTACTTTTGTATTTGGTGCTACCATTAGTATAAGGTGGGACTATTGTTGCTGACAGATATGACATAAGTGGACCGGGTCAGTGACATAAACAATCAATAAACATTAATCTTCAACATCTTACTGTCCGCTGTTGGAGAGACTGAGTTTTATAAAATATTACAAATACAAGGAATTTTAGAGATTAACTTAGTTTTTTTGAAAGCCAAGAGAATACAAAGATGTTTTCTATTACCTGGTAAATGTATAAATGGAAACTTTAAAACGTCATTAAAAATTCAAGCAATATATTTTTTTTCAACATGAGCAATGCTCACCCTGCAAAATACACCTGTCCAATAAACCCGGATATTCAGTAGTCATGCTGGAAAGGATTAATATACAAATAAACCATTCTTTGGTCCAAGAAAGGCTCTGAAAGTGTTCTTATATTAACACTTTATCCAATTGGAGAATATAAATAAAATGTTAGTTCTCACAGGCTTTGTTAAATATCAAATGAAAGAAAGATCTACAGAAGTAAAGAAGCAAATTTATTTCAACTATATCCATGGCAACAGCACTGTGGAGAACATGTACACCAAGTTAAAGATCCTCAAACCTTATTAGTACTGTTTTACCTTCATGATCCTAACCTTATTAGTACTGTTTTACCTTCATGATCCTAACCTTATTAGTACTGTTTTACCTTCATGATCCTAGTCTTATTAGTACTGTTTTATCTTCATGATCCTAGTCTTATTAGTACTGTTTTATCTTCATGATCCTAGCCTTATTAGTACTGTTTTACCTTCATGATCCTAGTCTTATTAGTACTGTTTTACCTTCATGATCCTAGCCTTATTAGTAGTTTTATCTTCATGATCCTATAGCCTTATTAGTACTGTTTTATCTTCATGATCCTAGCCTTATTAGTACTGTTTTATCTTCATGATCCTAGCCTTATTAGTACTGTTTTACCTTCATGATCCAACAGGGCCTCCGTGGCTGAGTGGTTAGAGCATCGCGCTCAAAATCACACGGCCTCTCACCTCTGTCGGCGCGGGTTCGAATCCTGCTCGCGCCGGTAAGTGAGAAAGTTTCCCAGTTTACTTTCGGAAGGTCGGTGGTCTCTTCCCAGGTGCATTGTATCTGGGTTCTCTCTTCCACCAACAAAAAACTGGGCGCCACCATATAACTGAACAAGAGTACCGCAAACGGTACATAATACGCCCGTGAAATGCTTACATGGGGTGTTTTTCTTGTGCCATAATTTGTATAACTTTGCTTCAGGCAGTATCAGCCATCATGAGGCTGTGACAAACTTTCATATGAACAAAGGGTCTTAGCTTAAAAATCGAAATTTCCTCAAAATGGACCAAGTTCAACAACCTGTAATTTTTTCAATAAAGTGCACCGCCACGGCACAATTGATACGCCCGTCACATATTGTTAACAGTATAGATTGTACCCATTAAAACATTTTTTTTTTTATATCACCTTAATTAAATGTCACAGTGACCTTAAAGTAGGATGCGACACACCTTCTACCTGCAAGATGCATTAGTTGACCAATTTTGGTGATTCTAGGTCTAATAGTTTTCAAGTTATGAGCCGGACAAGTTTTTGCCATATATGGCCATATCTTCTTAATGAAAAGTCACAGTGACCTGGTTTTAATGTGCGACACACCTTCTACCCAAGATGTATCTACAGACAAAGTTTGATGATTCTAGGCCTTGTAGTATTTAAGTTACGGGTCGGACACGAAAAAGCTAACAGACGGACGGACAGACAGACATGAACGCCATACCATAATACGTCCCGTCTTAAGACGGGCGTATAAAAATTGTTGAGTGTGGCGGAAAACAACAAATCAAATCAAACCTTCATGATCCTAGCCTTATTAGTACTGTTTTACCTTCATGATCTTAGCCTTATTAGTACTGTTTTATCTTCATGATCCTAGCCTTATTAGTACTGTTTTATCTTCATGATCCTATAACCTTATTAGTACTGTTTTATCTTCATGATCCTAGCCTTATTAGTACTGTTTTACCTTCATGATCCTATAGCCTTATTAGTACTGTTTTATCTTCATGATCCTAGCCTTATTAGTACTGTTTTATCTTCATGATCCTAGCCTTATTAGTTACTGTTTTACCTTCATGATCCTATAGCCTTATTACCTGGTAGTACTGTTTTATCTTCATGATCCTAGCCTTATTAGTACTGTTGTATCTTCATGATCCTAGCCTTATTAGTACTGTTTTATCTTCATGATCCTAGCCTTATTAGTACTGTTTTATCTTCATGATCCTATAGCCTTATTAGTACTGTTTTATCTTCATGATCCTAGCCTTATTAGTACTGTTTTATCTTCATGATCCTAGCCTTATTAGTACTGTTTTACCTTCATGATCCTAACCTTATTAGTACTGTTTCACCTTCATGATCCTATAGCCTTATTAGTACTGTTTTATCTTCATGATTATCCATGAAAGTACAAATTTCACCTTGAAAAATAATAGGCACCTTCCTCTCACCATGGGGAATTATTAGGATTTGGCATTCTAACCTAATTATTAGTATATTCTATTCCTTCCCACAAGGTGCTGATGGATGACCTGAGACACATATAAACACTGCACCATACCATAATACAACCCATTTAGGAATGGTTGACGGTGTATAAAGTTTGATTATCATAGCATTGTCAGTGCTGTTTATATCTTGTTTTGTGCCTACTAAATTACCCATGTAAGTTTAACCTTTGGCTATGAAAAAGAATACACACCATTCTTTAAATCATTGGGTACATGTGTATAGGCAGTCCAGCACTTGTTGACAAAAACAGAGCTTAAATTCTATAGATGAAATTAAGAAATTTTAAGGCTAGTATAGGAATTTTAAAACTTAAGAGAAGTTTTTGACATTAAAATGGACTTGCGTACCTTTGCAAATTTGACAATAAAGAAACTCATAAAAATACTGCAAGTGCAGGAATGGCATCTTCAACGGTTCCACTGTCCCAGCTGTTATTGGCTATAACCTTAATAGCAACATCTTTGTCAAAAATTTAAAAAATTAGGATTTTTGAAAGGAATTATAGCACTGCTGGACAACCAGTGTGTACCCAGTTTGTTGATAATAGTTTATATATAGTATAGCCATGTAAATTTGACCCTGTTAAGTTTTCACTTCTATATCTTGCATCTTTAACATTCACAACTTTCTTCTACCCTTGTTTCTGTCACCAAGTGGTCTAAATTTCTAGCATTTTTAATAACATTAGAGACCTTTGGGCTACATTGTTCATTTGAGTCAAGGTACCTCAGCCCCTCTGAAAATACAGCAGGATATCCCAGGAAGTCCCAAGACAAAATCCCAGGATTTATCAGGATTGTCCTGAAAAGTCCTGCTTTTTTGAAACTGAGATTGACAAGGAATTAGAGGGACGGTATTGGCAGTGGGACATTTCAGGACTTTTAAGGATAATTAATGGCCCTAACTTTTGGTCAGCTGTTGTGATTTTTAAAAGATTTTTTTTTTCAATCTTTATTCCCATGAAAATTTTTGTCACATATTGTGGCCACAACTGTGAGATGGGACTCTCAAGATTCTATATTAGCACTGGCAAAAGCCATTCCAGCTTTCCCAGTCGGGAAATAAAAAATCCTCAGAAATCCCGATTTTAAAGGAATATTTCCCAATTTATGAAAATTCACCAACCCTAATTTCCAGCTCGATTATAAAATCCTGAATCATTTCTTTATAGCTATAGTCAATCAGAAATCGGGACAATAAGTTTACCTGTGTCGCGTGGTATCAGAATGTGTGAATTGGTGTGTTGACCAGTGTGTCGCGTGGTATCAGGATGTGTGAATTGGTGTATTAATTTAACCTGTGTGACGTGTGGTATCAGGATGTGTGAATCAGTGTATTTATCTGGTTGGGGTGTTTCTTGGACTATTTGATAGTTAATTGGGAAGATGGATTTCAAATTGTCATATTATATCATTCTTTAGGTAAATCAAAAATATATATTTTCAGTTATATATCCGAATCTATAGTGATGTATTATAAAATTATACAAGATTCAATAGACTTTGTGATAATTATAAGTAATTTGCATAAATCAGTTAAAATTTTAATGTTGAATTTGGTATTAGCAAGTAAATTCACAACTAGAAATATGGCCATAGGACATGAATTCCCTGCCCAATGTGACATTTGAGATGCAATAAAAAAAAACCTAGGGGTTAATATCAGTACCGTCTCATTTGTCATGACATTCTGCCCCATTCACAATGGAAAATAAGTTGAATTTTTCCATTTTGTGGGAAATTTACAGGACTGAACTTTCTTCTTTTTAGAAAATTATGCAAATTAAGAATGACCATAGGAGGCGATTGAAGGGAAATATCTCTCTCTTTCATGTATAGAACAACTGTAACGCAAACGGTACAATATACGCCCGTCCGACAGTGAAATTCAACCTATATTGTGCACTCTGAATTGATACAACACACATTCTGAATAGAAAAGCCTTAAAGTGGGTCATGGTGCACCAATCCATCTGACATGTGAATTGATTATGTATTTCTCCAAGAGTGAGGTTGAAACAAAATGTTGCTGCAATATCTATCTGTGATGATAAAAAGTTCAGGAAACCATTTGATCTACTTTTTTGCACTAAAGTAGGTCATGGTGCACCAATTAAGTTGAAATGTGAACTGATTATGTATTTCTCTGAAAGGGAGGTTGTGACTAAATTTCAGAGCAATACCTGTGACCATACCAAAAACAATCTAGAAAACTGTTTGACTTACTTCTACCCCTAAAGTACTGTGGGTGATATCATTGTGCACCAATCCAACTGAAATGTTAACTGCACTTGTCTTCCTCAGAGAGGAAACCTTTGACTAAATATCATTTGGCAATATCTGTATCCATAATGAAAAAGACCCTGGAAAACTGTCTGACCTATTTTTAGTCCAAAAGTAGGTCAAGGATGGACCAATCAAGCTGATATGCAAACTGAACTTGTATTCCTCTGAGAGGAAGCCTTTGACTAAATATCAGCTAGCTAGGACAATATCTGTATCCATTATGGTAAAAAGCCCGGAAAACTGTTTGACCTATTTTTTCCAAAAAGTAGGTCAAGGATGGACTAATCCAGCTGAAATGCAAACTGAACTTGTATTCCTCTGAGAGGAAGCCTTTGACTAAATATCAGGGCAATATCTGTATCCATTATGGTAAAAAGCCCGGAAAACTGTTTGACCTATTTTTTCCAAAAAGTAGGTCAAGGATGGACTAATCCAGCTGAAATGCAAACTGAACTTGTATTCCTCCAAGAGGAAGCCTATATGACTAAATATCATGGCAATATTTGTATCCATATTGAAAAAAAGTCTGGGAAACTGTTTGACACATTTTTAGCTGAAAAGTAGGTCATGCATGGACCAATCCCACTGAAATGCAAACTGAACTTGTATTCCTTCAAGAGGAAGCCTTTGACTAAATTTCAGGGCAATAGCTGTATCCATAATTAAAAAATAGCCTAGAAAACTGTTTGACCTTCTATTAGTCCTAATGTAGATCACGGACGGATGGACCAATACAGCTGAAATGCAAACTGAACTTGTATTCCTCTGAAAGGAAAAAGGGAGAAGTCCGGAAAACTGTTTGACCTACTTATAGCCCTAAAGTAGGTCGACAAGGATGGACCAATCCAGCTGAAATGCAAACTCACCATTACAATTCTTGAGGGAGATATTGTGACCAAATTTCAAAGTTGTACATGCATCTGTTATGGTAAAAAGTCCGGAAAACATGACCCGGGACAGACGGCCGGCCACGCAGCCAGCCGGACAGCGCCATAACACACATGTAATACGTCCCCTCTAATGACGGGTATATAAAAACTTTATAGCTTTGCAATGGAGGATACATACAATAGCTGTACACTTTTTCATTCACCTGATCAATGAATTATAAGAAAAATGAATGTAATATTAGTGATGGGAATTGGTGAGAATTTCATAATCGATGATTGGTTTACTGTAACTAACTAATTATCGATTATAATCGGACATAAAGAAATTCTATAAGAAAGTCATTTATCTACTGAAAAAGTGTAAGTAAACATTTTCTACGTTTGTATTAGTTGTTTCTATATTGCTGAGAGAGTGTCAATGAATATTTTCTGTGTGTATTTGTTACTCTTTTACTATCTTAATATCCTTTAATTACATATATATGAGACTGATCACTGATTGTTATCTTCACCTTTCATAAAAGTCAATGCGATTTTAAAAAGGAAATCGTTTGCTTCGGTTATATCTCTGTATATCATATCAAAGTTTTATGTCATTAACTTACGGTAATCTGGCATAATTAAAATTCGATCAGCAAAGAAAAAAAGGAAAGAAGAATATTTTATTAAAAAACAAAAATGAATCGGTTCAATGATATGTCAGCAATTTAAAACACGATATATACGTGCAGAGTAACAGTCAGGCCTTTGAAAGCGGTTTTATCGTTATTCACACATGGCTTTGTTCGCATCAACATTCTCTTTGATGGATGGTCCTTTGTTTATATGTCTGAATCAAAGTATGTCTATCTGACCATGCGATCATGCTTTATTCCCCGGGTATGGATACTTTCGTTTTCATGTGCGCCACCATTACAATAAATTAGGTTAATAGATAGGTCACGGCAGGAATATTCTTCAAAAACTATACAATCGTTGAGAAAATCAAATGTAAAAACCGATTAATTTGAATAAAATTTTCATAATGGAGTGCTTAGAATTTGCCAACAATCGACTGATTTTCGATTATAATCGATGATTGGATCATCTATTTAATATTTCCTTCAAAAACCCTTTTCACAGCAATATGTCACAAAATTGCAGCAAATGTATCGTCATGATGATTTGTAAGATGATAAATATGAGAAAGACATGATGAAACGGGATGATAAAAGGAATCATTTCAACATTTTTTATCATACAAAAGTCATTTTTAATACCTTTAGTATAGTTGTTGTCCTTTGTTGCATGAAATAAAGTGTTGATTTATCCTTAATATGTATCAGCAAATATGATGCTTTTAAGTTAATTTTCTCTGTATGTAACAAATCAATCTATAGTGGGACGCTCATTAGCATTTGATGTGTCGATCTTCACAAAAATTACAAGAAAGTTACCAATGATATTATATATGATAATAACAAGAGGCCAATGGGTCACATCACTCACCTGAGTCCCCTTGACCCAAATTTACAGATTTCCCTATATATTCACAAATAAAACTTTGAACCCTATTGTGCAGTGGCCATAACCTACTGCCAGGGGCCATGATTTTTACAAACTTGAATCTGCACTATGTCAGGAAGCTTTCATGTAAATGTAAACTTCTTTGGCCCAATGGTTCTTGAGAAGATTTTTTCTATACATTTGTATGTTTTAAAACTTTCAGCCCCTATTGTGGACCCCATCCTACCCCTGGGGGCCATGATTTTAACAAACTTGAATCTGCACTATGTCAGGAAGACTTCATGTAAATGTAAACTTTTCTGGCCCAGTGATTCTTGAGAAGATTTTTAAAGATTTTCTCCATAGATTTGTATGTAAAACTTTGATCCCCTATTGCTGCCCCATCCTACCCCCTGGGAAATCAAAATCATTGCCACATGCACATCTTCCATACCCATACAAATACTCTGTAAAATAAGAAGGTTCTCACTTCAAAACTGTGGAGAAATTCACTGAACAAATCATATACTCTCTTTGCAATATTTTCTCAAAACGGAAAGTTCAACAACCAGTAATTTTCTCAAAAATTGAAGAAAATACAAATCCTAGTCACACACACACACATCTTCAATATCCATACAAACACACTTTAAACAAGATAGTCCTCACTTGAAAATCATGGGAGATCCGTCAGCTCATGGACAAATTATGTATACCCTCCATATAACAATAATTTTCAAATAAAAGGGCAAAACTCCTGCAAGAGAGGTCGAAATGAATCAAAATTGTAACAACCATCTAGAACTCCTGCAAGAGAGGTCGAAATGATTCAAAACTGTAACAACCATCTAGAGTGATGCACAAAGAAGCTTTATACATAGCAAGTTTCAGCTTGATGTGTGATAGAGAAATGAAATTAGAAACAGAAAACTCCGAACAGACGGACATACAGATATCGCTGTCCAGGTCCCGTCCAAAGACGGGCATACAATAAATGACTTATTTCACAAAGAAATTCTGTAACAACCATGAACTGATTAAATACTGCTGTGTGATGATTATATAATGCTTTGTAATGAGAGGCAGGAGACATTCATACACTCTGCCCTTTTTTTGAGTATATTGTATATAAATTTTTGAATATTCATAATTAATGTGCTGGCATCCTTAGAATTATTGCAAGCAAAGACTTCTGTGTTAATAATACTGTCTTCTTCAAACCTTTAATTGAAGCTACACTGTACACAATTACATTATATATCGTAACGAAAGAATATTTGTAAACACAAAAAGCTCTGACCATCAGAGTAGAACAAGATATTCCATCATATGTCCTTATCTTGTATTATATATTGTCATAAGATTTGTGAGTCTGCCATCACAAAGAAATCAGTGTGTCTTGTATTGTGTTACAGATCAATATGAAATGAATGTTAATATTATTTATTCAATATCTAACATTTATATAAAAAGATTGGCGTATTGCATGACCCTGAAGTATTAAAACACACAGCTGACCCTGAAGTATTAAAACACACAGCTGTGTGGATCGAGTACTGGCCTAGCTGTTTGAATACTGATAACATTGACTAACTTAAAGTCTAACCACCTGTTCTGACCCTCAAATAAGGATTAATAGTATCCCCTATGATTAGTCGCCAATAAAACTAAAAACTATCATGGTATGCACCTGCAGAAATACCTCACAGTGCAGGGTAAGTATATTTATATCTGTTTGCTAATATTCATAATGTCAGTATTTTGTAACTGATAAATGTTAAGAATCCTATGGTGTCAATGATCAGTTGAATCATTTCAATAATAACTAGGGTTTCCAAGTGAATTATATAGTTAATTATTTACGGAACATGTGTTCTTGCCATTAATAATAATTAGGATACAACTACTAATAATCAAAAATATCAAAAGAACTCTGCAACTAATATTTCTACATAATCTACTACATTTAATGATTATAAGGAGGTGTGCTACACCAGAGAAATTTGATTTGGATGAAAAGTGGAGGATATATATTCAAAATAACTTTATTTACTCAAAAGTGCAGTTTTAGTAGAAAGCAATCTGAAAAAAAATTTAAAACCCCTGCTGAACTCAAACCTGCAATCATAGTTCAGCAGTCAACGTGCTAACCAGCTATACTCAGCTAGTCCATGATTTTTTAAATGCAAATATTGTTGATATTTATATTTTCATTTATGTTTTAAAAGGAAGTCAGCCATTATGATGATGCAGAGTACCTCCTTAATAAGAACAATTTTTCTTTATAACAATAGCATCTCTAGGATATACCTAGAATTACAAATTCCAGAGTAAGAATATCTTTGAGCATTGATTGCATGGCTAGTAAAATTGTGATGATTTGAATAAGATACTTAATTAAAGATAATTGGTTGAGAGAGGGTCATCCCCCTCCCTCCTATAGGACTGAAAGTGTCGATGACAAGAAGCAAAGTTAACATGGAAAAGATAACACAAGGTCAGTAAACAAAGAAAATGATACTTGACTCCATTTGAAGGTATTCAAGCTCCCTCGAGTTCAAATCAATTTCTTTTGCAAACTCAAAAAGTCTGCAAGCTCATAATGTTCATAAGCCTACCATGTGTATACACCGAGTATGAAGAGCACATTATTTTGTGACTTAATCAATTGAATAGAAATTAATTTGCAGGCCATACAGATTCCTTTAGAGTTTCAAAGCTGATCAAACTCTGCCAATTTCTAGGGTCTTGGTAGGCATCAGCCAGGACAAAACCATTGTCCTGTGGAGCTGGTGATCAGACAACTCAATCAGTTGATGAATGTTGTGTCAATACAGAACAAGATCAGATTTATACCCTGTCAAGAGAAGAACAAGCAGACCATCCCAACACTCTCTTCTCAGTCATTTGTCATTCTTACCAAATAGAAACATTCTATCCACACAAAATGTTGCACATTTATACACTGTGCATTCCAAAAAAAGAAAAGAAGTTAAAATGCATTTTCAAGAAATATATTTTATTTTTAGAAATACATGAGAGTATGAACTAGCTGCACATGTCAGTATACTCCATAAAGTGTATTAGCACTATGAAAAGTTTGTCGGTGTAGTCAGTGTTGCATTTACACCCTGCTTTTCAAAAATGAAGTTTATCTCTTAATCTACTAGCTTTCATTCCTGTTGGAATTCCCAGTTGTTATAAATAGACATACTAAATTTATCTGTATTATTTATAATAAACTAATGTATTCATAAGAAAATGACCAACATCACAATCTGTAGAGATATCAAAGGCAAAAAGATTGATAATGTAAATATATTCAACAATCCATTAACAAAGAGATCTGCAGATTGCTTTTGCTTATAAGTGACCATTTCCTGCCAGTGAGTCAACAACAGGTATATACAGTATTTACAGTGATATTTAAGTCATACCTTCACTTTCCTTATGGTACGTGTAGCATCATTTATAAACTTAATTGCAAAGAAAAACTACATTCTCTTTCAATGCATTTTAGAGTTTTGGTAGAATTTCTATGCAAACTATGGAAAATCAAAGCCACCCTCTTTAAAATGAGAATTATTAATATAACAGTGGGTTCACACAAAAGGAGTAAAAATTGGTGAATAATCTTTGATCCCCAAAATATCTTAACCATGCATGGTATTCGTACCATCAAGTCATATATTGCTTCATTCATTTCTTAGATTAAAAGACACACAAGTTGAGAACTGCACTAAATCTGCCAACAATTTAAGTCCTTTCTTTATGGACTATTACTACTTGAGTATCTTGCACTAGGAGAACTACACTGATATTTGAAATTATGTGCTTCCTAGATAAACACACTTGGGATGCAATTGGTCTCTTTAATAGAGAGCTAGAACGATAACATATTCTAACATCAAGATCACAAAAAACAAAGTTGATAAACACTTAAGCTTCTGAATAAAATCTGATTTACTGGACCAGATGGTTCCCACAAACATCTACACCTTGAGAGCACTTGGACATGTCCGATTCCAGTTCAAATGCTCAAGGTCAAAACTTAATACTCAAGGTCAGAATTTAGAGTGTGGTAAGTTTAAAGTATAAAACAATTTTTCAAATGATTTTTCATTTACAATATAAGGATTACAATACATTGTCTTTAACAAGAATTTAAATATTTGATCATTTCTGTCATTAATGTGTCCAGCAGTGTTCAGCTGTCACTGTGACTGACATCAGCTTTCTGTTGGGTGTTGGATTCCATTAGATAATTGATGAGAATGTTTGTTTATAACACATTGATCCCCACAATTAAAATATCAAACATTTATTGTTTAAAAAAATCAATGATCAAACATTATAGTTACGGATGTCTCTATATAGTGCAACAAAAGTAGCATATTCTATCATCAAGAGACCCGGGGACACAATGCTCACCTGTGTCACATCATCAAGAGGGCCGGGGACACAATGTTTACCTGTGTCACATCATCAAGAGACCTGGGGACACAATGCTCACCTGTGTCACATCATCAAGAGACCCGGGGACACAATGATCACCTGTGTGTCACATCATCAAGAGACCCGGGGACACAATGCTTACCTGTGTCACATCATCAAGAGACCCGGGGACACAATGCTCACCTGTGTCACATCATCAAGAGACCCGGGGACACAATGCTTACCCGTGTCACCTAATGGCCTTGCTGTTCTTCAGAAGATTTTTAACAGACCTTCTTTAATCCCATCACAAATTTCGAACCGTTTTATGACCTCAATGTAGGTTAGGATTTGACTGACCTTGAATCCACACAACATGGACTTGCCTCAAAATCATTGTGATTACCGGGTATAACATGGAGCATTGCTCTGCAGAAGAAAATATTTTTAAAGATTTTTTTTACCTATATTCATGTTCTATATGTAAAAGGACTTACATTAAGGGCCAATTTCAGTCCCACCTCAAAATTGGTGTTCACACGAGAGGCCGACAGGCCTTATCAGTCACCTGAGTACTAATTAAAAGTATCACTATTCCTAAGGGCTATGAAATCTAGAAAAAAAATCTGGTTCTGCATATTTAAGCTAAATTCTAATATTCAGCAACAGTATAAAACAAGATGTGTTCTTAAAACTTCAATGCTCTCAAAAGTGCATACACTGCACTGATGAGAGCAAAGTTCTACAGAATATAATATATGTATCAACATTAAATGAGCATATTAATTAAGGCACAATTTGAGCTAACAATTTTCAAATTTTATTTTTCCATCTTTAATGTTTAGAGTGTTTAACTAAGGTATCTCTAATTGGTCAGCAAATATTTGGATGTCAGTTGTGGAGGTACATGGCAGATAGAGTTCACAATTCTTTATTATGTAAACAAGGCTTCAAATGTGCCATGTTTTTGTTTACATAACTTAAATATACTTGTATGAGTTCATTTAAAGCAGATTTTTTCAAATTTACAAGTTAATTCTGAACAAAATGAAATAGTTTCTATTGTTTAGGACATCTCATTTTGTTTTAAACATGCTTTTTTTCTATTGTGTAAACAAAAACATGACAATATTGAGCCTTGTTTACATAACAAAGAATTGTGAATACTGCATCTCACTTGTAACTCAAAAACTAATATTCAAATTTTGGTTGACCATTAGAAATACTTTAGCTATAAGCATTGTAAACAATAACAAGAGGCCCATGGGCCACATTGCTCACCTGAGTCACCTTGGCTCATATTTAAAAATTTTTCCTACATATTCGCATATAAAACTTTGATCCCTATTGTGGCCCCAACCTACTCCCGTGGGCCATGATTTTTTCAAAATTGAATCTGAACTGTCAGGAAGCTTTCATGTGAATGTATTTAACCTTTTCTGCCTCAGTGATTTTTCAAAAGATTTTTAATGATTTAATTCCCTATATATTTGTATGTAAAACTTTGATCCCCTATTATCGCCTCATCTTACCCCCGGGGGCCATGATTTTCATAAACTTGAATCTGCACTATGCCAGAAAGCTTTCATGTAAATTTCAACTTTCCTGGCCCAGTAATTTTTGAGAAGATTTTTAAAGATTTACCCTGTATTATTTGTATGTAAAACTTTGACCCCCCCCCCCCTTGTGGCCCCATCTTGCCCCCGGGGAGCCATGGTTTGAACAAACTTAAATCTGCACTAATTAATTATCCTTAAAAGTCCTGAAATGTCCCACTGCCAATACCGTCCCTCTAATTCCTTGTCAATCTCAGTTTCAAAAAAGCAGGACTTTTCAGGACAATCCTGATAAATCCTGGGATTTTGTCTTGGGACTTCCTGGGATATCCTGCTGTATTTTCAGAGGGGATGTCAGGAAGCTTTCATGTAAATATCAGCTTTTCTGGTTCAGTGATTCTTGAGATGAAGATTTTTAAATGACCCACCCTATTTTTGCATTTTTGTGATTATCTCCCCTTTGCAAGGAACATGGCCCTTCATTTGAACGAACGTGAAAGCCCAATTCCGCAAGGATGCTTTTGACCAAATTTGGTTGAAATTGGCCTATTGGTTCTGGAGAAGAAGTCGAAAATGTAAAAAGTTTACAGACAGACAGACGGACAACAGGCGATTAGAAAAGCTCACTTGAGCAGGGGTGAAATGACAAGATGTACTGTGAGCAATACTCACTAAGAATACCCCCCGCTTACCCCAATCTCCCAAAGGGTGTTGTTAATAGGTATAAATTACCTCTTTCCTGAGTGTAAAAATATGGTATGCCTTTGTAGAAGAAAATGGAAGATATAGTCCGAACACAAATCCATGGCATAAACCTATAATTTTGACCTTGAGATCAAAGTTCAAGGTCATATAGAGGTCATGAAGGTACTTGACACATCGTCTTATGGTGATACACTCATGTGTCAAATATGATATGCCTATGTCAAAGACGAAGAAGTCATGGCCCTGACACGAATCCATTGTAAAAACCTTTAATTTTGAACTTGAGGTCAAGGTCATATGGAGGTCATGAAGGTACATGACACATTGTCTCATGGTGATACACTCATGTGTCAAATATGGTATGCCTATGTCAAAGAACAAAGAAGTTATGATGGTCCGGACACGAATCCATTGTAAAAACCTTTAATTTTGACCTTGAGGTCAAGGGTCAAGGTCATATAGAGGTCATGAAGGTACTCGACACATCGTCTCATGGTGATCCACCTGTGTGCCAAATATGGTATGCCTAAATCAAAAAACAAAGAAGTTATGGCCCGGACATGAATCTGCACAGACATACAGACGGACGGACAGAGTGATTCCTATATACCCCCCCAGAACTTCGTTCGGGGGGTATAAAAATGGAAAAATAAAATTTGAAAAATTTCAGCTCAAATCATGTCCATGCCCCTTTAAACAATAAGACTAATTTGGACCCATCCTAGAGTCAAAACTTTGAGGTTGTGAAATTCATCATGCTTTGTACATCCCTTTCTGCTATTCCTAAATATGCATTTAGATTTTATACGGTATCAGCAAACTTAAAAACCTCCTTCAAATCATTATAATAATTTTGGTACCACTTTCAAACCAAACACTTATTCCCTAGAATCATGAAATTTACAATTTTTGGTAAAGGACTACCTGTACTCCTTCCAAATATCCTTATATTTTTCAATTTAGTGTCAATAGCATTGCAGATAACATTTACATGTTTGCCACATATAAATATATCTACTAAGTTTGGCCCCATCCTGGAATCAGAACCTCCACCCAAGGGATCACGACATTTATAATTTTGGTAGAGGCCTTCCTGCTCTACAATGTATATCACTACGCATTTAGTTTTTCTTAAAAATATGCAGGTGTAGAGAAGAACAAATGCAACATCAATAGATTACAAGATGCAAATAAATGAAAACTTGTGGGCATTACAACTTTTAACACAGGCATAATTGGAACTGTCACATTTCAAATAACTGTCAGATTTACTTCAATTTTCATAGGGATAGGCAAGCACTATGCAAATTTTAACCAACCCAATATTTGTAAACAAAAGTTTGGTTAGTTAGGTAGGTTAGTTGTGATTAATGTAAATTTACTTACAGTTTAATGATATTAGTAGTAGTTAGTTGTGACTAATGAATTTTTCCTACAATCTCATAAATTCCAATAATTAAAATAATTCCAGATTTCAATAATACTCTGTTTGATGTAGAGATTTCTATAAATACACATGTACTAATGTAGAGTTCTCTATAAGTACTCAGATGTAGATTTCTGTAAGTACTAATGTAGAGATTTCTATAAGTACTGATGTAGAGATTTCTATAAGTATTGATGTGGAGATTTTGATAAGTACTGATGTAGAGATTTTTAAAGTACTGATGTTGGGATTTCTGTATGTACTGATGTAGAGATTTTTTATAAGTACTGATATAGAGATTTCTGTAAGTACTAATGTAGATATTTCTATAAATACTGATGCAGGGATTTCTACAAGTACTGTTATAAAGATTTTTGAAAGTACTGATTTAGCGATTTATATGCGAGTACTGATGTAGGAATTTCTGTGAGTACCAATTTAGGGATTTCTGTGAGTACTGATGTACAGACAACTATAGGTACTGCTATGAAGAATTTTCACAGTACCCATTTAGGGATTTCTGTGAGTAATGATGTAGAGATTTCTGTGACTATTAATGTAGGAATTTTTATAAGTACTAATGTAGAGATTTCTGTGAGTACTAATGTAGAGATTTCTGTGAGTACTAATGCAGGGATTTCTGTGAGTACTAATGCAAGAATTTCTATGAGTACTGATACAGGGATTTCTGTGAGTATTGATACAGGGATTTCTGGGAGTACTGATACAGGGATTTCTGTAAGTACTGATACAGGGATTTCTGTGAGTACTGATACAGGGATTTCTGGGAGTACTGATACAGGGATTTCTGTGAGTACTAATACAGGGATTTTTGTGAGTACTGATACAGGGATTTCTGGGAGTACTGATACAGGGATTTCTGGGAGTACTGATACAGGGATTTCTGTGAGTACTGATACAGGGATTTCTGTGAGTACTGATACAGGGATTTCTGGGAATACTGATACAGGGATTTCTGTGAGTACTGATACAGGGATTTCTGTGAGTATTGATACAGGGATTTCTGTGAGTACTGATACAGGGATTTCTGGGAGTACTAATGCAGGGATTTCTGTGAGTACTGATACAGGGATTTCTATGCCAGTACTGATGCAGGGATTCTGTAGGCAGTAAGTACAGATTTTTACACAGTATGGCAACAAATCAATAGGGGAGATGTGCATTACCATCATGCTCTCTGAGATAGCAGCCTACTGTTACTTACACTGTACAACACTAAACAGGTCAAAACATCCAGCCCAATCTAAAGCAGCAAATCCCAGGATAACTTTTGGTATAAACACCCATCTCATCAATCCCCAGGGTGACTATCTGTATAAACATCCATCCCATCAATTCCCAGGGTGACTATCAGTATAAACACCCACCCCATCGGGGAAGACCCAGGGTGACTTTATCTGTATAAACATCCACCCCATCAATTCCCAGGGTGACTATCTGTATAAACACCCACCCCATCAAGACCCAGGGTGACTATATCTGTATAAACACCCACCCCATCAAGACCCAGGGTGACTATCGGTATAAACACCCACCCCATCAAGCTCCAGGGTGACTATCTGTATAAACATCCACCCCATCAATTCCCAGGGTGACTATCTGTATAAACACCCACCCCATCAAGACCCAGGGTGACTATATCTGTATAAACACCCACCCCATCAATTCCCAGGGTGACTATCTGTATAAACATCCACCCCATCAAGACCCAGGGTGACTATATCTGTATAAACATCCACCCCATCAATTCCCAGGGTGACTATCTGTATAAACACCCACCCCATCAAGCCCCAGGGTGAGTGACTATCTGTATAAACATCCATCTCATCAAGCTCCAGGGTGACTACCTCATCTAGTAGGTAGAAAGTTCTTGGGTAGAACGTGTAATGCCAAAATCACAGTAATAAAAACGTGGAAGTAAAATTTGTTTTCTTTCAATTCAGAATTTTTGTTAACAAATTCAAGAAAAGGTAAATTCCCAATCTTGTGATTCAATTTGGGATATTGTTGAATGTATGAGCTCAAATTCACAGGCACTAACATCTGTGCGTCTTCATTTTGCAATCACACCATCTTTGCAAGATAATAGTGAACACTACTCACTAGTAAAACAACCCACACTCCTAAATTAGGCTATACCCAGAAAATAAAGGCCACAACCACTTCCATGGCAACCTCAGCTGGCCCTGGTATAATAGGGATCAATATATGATTGCATTACCACCTGAAACTTGACATAATTAATTCATCAACATGACATCATATTTTTGGGTCTTACAAGAAACCTCAGTATTGTGTATATGTGTGTGCCTGTGAAATAGGTATTAAAAATAGTGTTACTTAAACATAAGTTTTTATACATTCTTTGATAAAAAGAAGGGGAAAAAATGTTCTTGGCCAATCAACCTAAAAAATATGCGAAAAACTTTTGATAAAACTGAAGAAATATGATAGTTACAGAAAATGTCTAATTTCCGCTGAAATCATCCTTTAAAAATGCTGATACAATGAAGTCTGCTGCTCAGTGATCGCTAAGATGCTGCCGACACAATTAGCATCCATAGCAGCATGGATATAATACATGCATTTAATCAGGTCAGTGCAATACATTCCATCATTTAATTTGCATTACTTACCATGTATTCTTTAAGTTTAAAAGAAAATTCAGTTATAATATTTTTTAAGTTTTTCTGAATAAATTATATAATTAACTTTTAAATTTAAAGCTGACACAAGTGATAAATCAATAAACATTTGACAAATCGATCTCAAAATTCAGACCTAAACAGCCCCTTCATATTAAGAATGTAAATATTATTTTTGGTTTTCAGAATGTAAATATTTTTTCTCAAAAGAAGAAAAAATAAACATAATCTGCTTATTTAGGCTAGCTGAGTGGCATTGGACAAACAGTATTTTTGTTAGCTGGATGAGTGGTGGGACAGACAGTCTTTCTGTTACTACTGTGTAATAGTCTGGTCCAACAATGCATCTCTATTAAATCTCAACCCCCCACTGGTTATCTGGGCAAGCAGTTGACGTGAGGAATTACAGACTTGAATGAAGAGGTCTGATTTGCGTATTTGTGTACTTGCGTATTTGTGTATTCCCAGTAGAAAGGCCTATAAATAATATTGGTATGGTGCACAAGCCAGCCATTCATGATTGACAATAGATAAAGCTCCATCTCGCTGCTGCCTCTGTGGAGGAATTATGGTTGATTGCTGCAAGTACCTTATATGAAATTAATTACCGGTACATCAGCTACTGCCAGACATCACTCTTATCATGGTTTTTCTTGGCTGATTTCACTTCAGGTGCCGAATCATCAGCTCTATTCATCATGCTTGATTATCTCTTATAAAGGTAAGGGAATATTGGAATATTTTTCATTTTATTCAAGCAATACTTTACAATATATCTGATTATTGAATAAACTTCCTAATCTTCTCAATCCCACACTGATTTACATGACATAATTAGCTATTTCTGACAGCAACTGAAATGGATATCGAATCTTATTATATTTCTTTTCCTTGGTTGATTTTTTCTCTCAATAATTGGTAAATTGAAATCTATAACTGTTTTTATTAATTTTAATAGTTTACCCATACCTTTATGCAATTTAAAACTTTTGGGATTGAATTAAATGAATAATGTTCACTAAAATTAATACTAATAAAGTAAACTGGATGTATATATATTAAAAATAAAATCAACAAATTCCAAGCACATTTCCTGTCCATTTTAATATCTTTCCCAGATAATATTGTCCCCTTAATAGTAATCCTTAATAGAGTTTACATCCCACTCTCTTCACTCGGCTCAATTAATGTTCAGCATCACACAATTGGCTATCGTGGGTACCAACGCTTCCTCTCAGATGCTGGCAAACTCAACCATTCTTAATCAAGTTTACATATTTCTCAGATTTTGAGTTAATCCTATCTGATCTTGTCCCTGGTATATAATACGACACAAACCGGTCAATAATATGTCACATATTGCAGGAACAAAAAGAACTGAGAAACAGCTCACAATGAGAACCGTCATTAATCCATTAATAGGTTTTCTGCATACATAGTGCTAATAAGGTCTCTGATATGCATAATGTATCCAGTAATTTTAATGAAATTTGAATATTGTTTACTTTTCTATGATGAATTTCTCAACCTTTGACCTTGATAATCTAAGTAGCTTGAAAAGTCGAGTGATTTCTGGCTAATCTGGAATCTAACTGATGCCATTATGATTTTGTTATTTCTTGAGGTGTATGTCATTAATTTGTATCAATACAAAAAGAATCCTACTTAAATCAAATGCTTTCACTTTAATTGGAAAACTGCTTCTATTTTGCATTTGAATATTTCTTTATGAATTCTAATCTTTAAAAGTTTACTGCACCCAGGCTTAAACTATGACCTTGACTTGAAAGATGCCCATTAATTTGAAAAAAAAAGCTTTATTGTTATATATATATGTGATTCCTGCACATTCTAATGTGCAAGAAATAAAAAGACTTAAGTACTTACTCTAATTATGTTTCATTGTCTTAATGAAAATGTTGCTTTCAGAATTGTTACTGTGATGGTCTATTATACAAACATAAATATACAGAAGACATTTTACATGCCCTATTCAATATAAACAAACTTAAAGTATGTGGTACATACATAATTAAAATATCATCCACCCATGTCCAGAGGTTAATTGTCTGACAATGATGTGCATATCATATGCATATATATGTACACACATGCGCACACAAACACACATATATACACACTCACACACACACACATATATATATATATTACATACTTAAAATAAAAACACAAATAAGAAATGTTTCAGACACACGTATGCCCTTGTGGTGCAAAATTGAAAAGGGTAGACTAAGTACTTATACACATGCATGTATCGCTTGATAGTGGTGCCAAAACAATATTCCAGATATTGAATGGACAATATCTTGAACTGTCCAGAATAGATTGACCCTTGGCCTTTGACCATGTGACCCCAAAATCAATAGGGGTGATCTACTCCTTATAAGGTGTACCAGTGTACCAATTAAGTTTGACATCTGTAAAGCAAAGGGTTCCAATTCCCAAAATAAGAGGAGACAATTACTATATCCAATTTGACCCTTGACCTTTGACCATGTGAACACAAAATCAAAAGGGTTCATCTACTCTAGTGTACCAACTTTGATGTCTGTCAAAAAAGGGCTCTCAAAATGAGCAGACACTATATACTTCCTATGTTCAGAGTGTGTGGTCTCCAAATCAATAGCGGCACATCTAGTCTTTGAGATGTACCTGTGTACCGAAGATAGTCTGTCATGCAAAGGGTTCTTAATTAATCTCTCTCTCTCTCTCTCTCTCTCTCTCTCTCTCTTCTCTCCAAACCATTAGTAATATTAATAATGAAAATATTACAGCACCAATTATAATACCAACATAATATCATGGCGTCAAATTGAACTATATCGATGTGTAACAATGTTTTATTGAACTATATCGATGTGTAACAATATTTTATTGAACTATATCAATGTGTAACAATAATTTATTGAACTATATCGATGTGTAACAATATCTTATTGAACTATATCGATGTGTAACAATATCTTATTGAACTATATCGATGTGTAACAATATTTTATTGAACTATATCGATGTGTAACAATAATTTATTGAACTATATCAATGTGTAACAATATCTTATTGAACTATATCGATGTGTAACAATATCTTATTGAACTATATCGATGTGTAACAATATTTTATTGAACTATATCGATGTGTAACAATATTTTATTGAACTATATCGATGTGTAACAATAATTTATTGAACTATATCAATGTGTAACAATATCTTATTGAACTATATCAATGTGTAACAATATCTTATTGAACTATATCAATGTGTAACAATATCTTATTGAACTATATCGATGTGTAACAATATTTTATTGAACTATATCGATGTGTAACAATATTTTATTGAACTATATCGATGTGTAACAATAATTTATTGAACTATATCAATGTGTAACAATATCTTATTGAACTATATCGATGTGTAACAATATTTTATTGAACTATATCAATGTGTAACAATATTTTATTGCTTTTGATTCATTGTTACAATGAAAAGTAAAGAAACTATAGTTAAGTATATATTCAATCGGCTTTGTGATATTTTTATCATATCTACTATTTGTGTAGATTTTTTTAGAATAAAGAACCTACTTCGTGCAATGTGGATTACCCTAACCCTGGACGAATAGGAGGTGTCTTTATTCGCTCCTTAGAAAAAACTGATAAGCAAGTCAAAAACAATAAACATGTAATTTGTAGTGTAAATATGTGTGTAGATTTAGTGTAGTTTTAGTGCTAGTGTTGGTTTGTTTGGGGTATATCTTTAGCCATCTATGTACATCAAGGTTAATTTTTTTCATTTGCCCTGAGGAAGAGATCACAGGTCAATATCCTGGAAATTGACAGTCCAAGTGTTCATATTGTTGGTCATTTTAGTGATTTGTATTAATTCTTGTATTTGACCTTGTCTCCACATTTATCCTATGGATCAGACACTGATTGATAACAGGTGTGGTTGGAACTCGATGCTTTTATATATACATACATACTCACATATAATATGTATACATTCTATACATTGTTGTAACTTAGCTTCTGAAGATGTAATGAAAGCGCTAAAGCTTTACGGAGGATTTCTCAGTGTTTTCTTTTCATATTTTTTTAATATTAGTATCCGATTACTGAGACTCTATTTCAATTTTGGATATATATATATATATATATATATATATATATATATATATATATATATGCATATATACACACATACAAAGCACTAAAATGACCAACGACAATATATATATATATATATATATATAAAATATACACAGACACACAGTATACATGTATAAACACACATCAAATATACACACACAAAGAGAGAGAGAGAGGTGGGGAGCACAATAAAATGTTCCAACATGTTCCAACAACACAATGAGCAATAAAATCCAAATAAGTTCAGCAATACCACAGCACAGGATGTAAACAAATGCTTAAAGCAGACAAAACTTTTGGCTTCAGCAATAGTACCACCTTTGATTTTCGCTGAGAGAAAACATGACTTCAGATTACCTTGGTCAATCAAAGCTTCCATTTTCTAGAGATCACACCTCTAATCTTCCAATTGCTTTAAGTACACCATCACTACATGTTCCTTGCTAAACCTGTATCTATCCTAACCACTCAGATCTCAGGTAAGCACAGCCAGGTAAGCACAGCCACTGGTAAGCACAGCCAGGTAAGCACAGCCACTGGTTAAGCACAGCTTGCCAGAGGCCAGGACTAAAGAGTGCAAAGTCCTATTACAAATTATGATGGAATTTGAAGTTCCCAGGTAAGGAAATTATCAGTTTGGCATTGTATCTGCATGTTCTAATGGAATCTAATAATCATAAAAAGACAATTTCTTTCAAATATTGGAATTCTACTAAACAGACTCACTGCATTGAGACATTCACTTCAATCATTTATGAGAAATCAATGATCAATTTCATGTAAAAGGAGGGGGTAGGGTGGTTATTAGTCAGAAAGATTATCCCTAAATGTGACACCCAGCTCAGAAACACATCACACCAGATAGTGTAAATAAGATATTGATGGCACCAAGAAGTTCTAATGTAATAACATTAGTACAATAACTGTAATTTTCCAACTAAATGTATACATTAATTTCACATTCAGACATGTTACGGAGGTAAAACACATCATCATGAAAAATATCGGATATTTGTGTAATAAAATCTTGTGTTTGAAATATAAAAATTTTACCCTAATGTAGCAAAAAATTGTAATTATAGTGTTAAAATCATTATATATAACTCAAAAACACCTTAGGGACTTGAAGGCTCAATCTGCAGACTGCCAACCTTATGTCTTAATCCAGTGTCAGCTAGCCAAAGAGGTGCCATTTATCTTAAAACAAAAAATATGCTGGTTTCATTTTTGCCACAATGGCACTTTTTTAAAATCTCAGATTCATTCCAACAATGTTTTCTTCCTCATAAAATTCTAAGTCATCTTCATCATAAATGATAATAATTCATTAAAGATAAAACTCATATTTTTAAATGATAATTTCCAGATAAGGTACCCTATACCTATACATAGTTGGCAAACCCACCAAAGAAAATATAAGAATTTCAAAGCAGTGATTAAATATTCACCGGCTGCTAGTAGCCCCCGTCCTCTTGCAGCATGACCTATATAATTTGTGAACATCTCAGAATCAGTCATCCATCATAACAAAAAAATTCAGACCAGTATTGCTTCAGCCCTGGCAGTAGCTTAATGTGAATTAGTTTTTTTTAAATTTATCATAATAACTATATCTACAAGTGTGATTATTGGTTTCATGTAACATATCCTGATACAACAATCACTATGGCCTATTGCTATGTTTGTTGATCATGCAGTAAGTATGATATATGTCTATGGAAAGTCAAAGGATTCACTTTAAATGAACTGAACTGAATCTATCAATGTAGATTTTTTTTAAAACTTCCAATCCTTAAATCTTGGCTTGTTATGAAAATAGAATCTTCATGTTTCACTTTGGAAAATCAGTAAACTTAAAATGATACTTTATGCAAAGGACTTTAAGGTATATTTCAGGTAAGATGGTAGTTTGCCAATACAACTTGTCATTGGGTTAAATGCTGTCTGGCATGTTTCATACCAATTGTTAGGCCGTTCTTGGCACACCGATTCTGCCTACGGATTACGTTTACCTCAGATTAAGATATAATAGGGATCACAGCTGGCGTGACTGGTCGACTGGGGATGCTTACTCCTCCTAAGCACCTGGTCCTACCTCTGGTGTATCCAGAAGTCCGTGTTTGCCCAATTCTCTATTTTGTATTCCTTACAGGAGCTACGAGATTGATCACTGTTTGTTAATTATCTTCACCTTTTCTTATTTTTCCTCAATATCTTACATTTACTGTGGATTTACAGTAAGTGTGAACGAGACATATCGGCAAGTACATGATGTGCTTCAGATAGTTCATTTGGAAAGTCCCCGAGTGATTTTAAAGAGCGCTTTTGATAGGTCGGTTAAATTATAGGTAGGCTGTCCCAAGTATTTGGCATTATATTATCTCGTGCCTAACAAGTGTAAGTTTCACTATTTGATTTCAGTGTAAATTGCACCGTACGTAGCGTGAGATTCAATATCGGTTTTGATTTGACAACGGAGATTTGAGATTACGTTAATAAAATGTCTTGTAAAGTTTATCTTATATATACTAGATGCTGCGGGAAAAGGCAGGATCCGCAGTTGCCTCTATATCCCAATAAAAATTGAAAGGTTACTCCCTTAAATTCCTGTAGATACTTGTCAGTTTTAAGTGATCAGAAATTTCAGTACATGTTTCTATAGGAGATTTTGTCCGTTTAAGAACAATGCTTTTGTTTTGTTGTCTCTTTCACATTCGCAGTTTCCATATCGTTATTTTAAAATAAATCTCTCAGAGGATATTTTCGAAATCTTGCAAAGCATTGGAAAAGATCATGTCGGGAAAATTTCTAAATTCAAATAGTTAGGGGGAAGAGGGGGTAAAAACTCGTAAGTTTCTGTCATCCGACATCGATTACACGTTAGTGGGGAAAAAAAGACAACTGACTTTAAAACCACATAATAATACATTTTAATAAACGTTTAATAGTTTCAATGTACACTTTCATTTGTTTTACTTGTTAATCGATTAGTTTCAACATACTTCATATTAAGTTTTGTATTGGGGGGAGGGGTGTGTGTGTGTGTGTGTGTCTTGGTGAGAACTATGCGAACTCAGTTTTATCTAACATTGAACATTTGATCTCGCCCCTAAAATAATTTGTCAGATTAAGTAATAAGATCAATAGATATTCTACTTCGAGAAAACATTTATTTTCAACACATGGCATGCTTTGATGTCTTTTACTGTTATATATACCCACATTTCCGTAAGAAATTCGGAAGTAACCATCGCTAGATACTGTTAATTGAATGAACAACGGCAAGTTCTGTGAATTCTAGCAAAAACTAAATTCCCCAAACCACCCCTCTACTGTACATGTAAGACATTAAAGAAATTCAGCATTTCGTTAGCATTCTATAACGTCATAATAAACCACAGCAAAGGTCGATTGTTAATGTTACGATACTGGCGTACCTTTGAACCCACAGGGGCTAAGCCCGTTTTGGGCCCGAACTCTGTGATACCATAAATTGAACCTATATCACTGGTCCACCCCTAACTGTATGTCCATAAGAGTTTGAAATTTTATCAATAAAGTTAATAAAATGTACTTGATTGACCAAGCCTTGAGCTATGGTCAATCAAGTACATTTTATTAACTTTATTGATAAAATTTCAAGTTCCTATGGTATGTCCATGATTGCGATTACCCGTTGTACGAACGCGACACTCGCTTCGTCAATATATATATATATATATATATATATATATATATATATATATATATATATAAAGTCTCTTTTTTGGAAGTAAAATACAGAAAAAACTCTAAACACTTTGTTGAAATATTTCGACCGTGTTACCGGCCTTCTTCACGAAAACACGACTGAAGAAGACCGGTGATCCGGTCGAAATATTTCAACAAAGCGTTTAGAGTTTCTCTCTCTCTCTCTCTCTCTCTCTCTCTCTCTATATATATATATATATATATATAACTGACTCGGCCTAAATTGCAATAAAATCAGTAGCAAAGAAATTTTCAACACTTCGTTCGTGTTCAGACCACAGGGGCTCGTCACGAATTGACCCTCTCTATTCTATATTTGCATTTATTTTTAAAGATAGAATAGACGATGTCAAATTTTAAAAAGACAAATATTTCGTGACGAGTCCCTGTGTTCAGACAAAATATGCTTCTCTTGGATTTTCTTTGCAGTTTCTTGAAAGTCATTTCCCTAAAAATTTATCGCAGTTCTACAAATTAAAGACACCTTTGGTACATTGTCAGGGGTACAAATATTTCTTCTTAATAAATTTTGTCTGATTTCTCTATTAATATACACTTGATTTCTTTTTAATTTCATACTCGATTAACAAAAGTACATCCGGTGTGAGCATTGCCGGTGCAGTGTGAGCTTCGTTGGCGACATTTTCGGTGCAAGAGTTCCCATGATTGACAATTTTATAACGTGGCCTTTGCGACGCCTAACTTCTTACTGATTTTACCATAAAATAAACTCTCGGCATGTAATTTTAAAATCAACGTCATTGTTTTAGTTGGTATTGGTTTTCCCTTTTCGCAGTCTCTTCCATCGTGCTAAAAGATTATGTAATGACACGCCAGTGTAAAGACACGTGTGACCATCTAAAATTATTTTCATTCCCGCCCCTTTAAATATTGGTCCAATCGCAGTGATTGTTCTTTCCTTGATGCGTCAACACTGACAGATTTGTTTTGAAACCAACTATCCGAGACCTCGAATGAACTTGAGAAGCTGAGTCGTTCACACTTACTGTAAATTCACAGTAAAGTATGAAAAATCCATGTGCATTATGAATGTAACTCTTCAGATCAAGGAAATACAACAAACAAGAGGCCTGCACGTAGGCCTTATCAGTCAGCTAATAATTAGTTAAAAGTATCACTAGTGCCAAGGACTATGAAATTTTGTTCTGCTTATCTAAGCTAAATTCTAATATTTAGCAACAAGATGTGTTCATAAAACTTAAATGCCCTCGAAAGTGCCTATACTGCACGATGAAAGGCTTCACATAATATAATTTGTATGTAACATTAACACAATATAACAAAGAACTACGCACGCTAACTCTGGATTTCCACCTACATTTTCAACTCATATACTCTAAAATGCTTTGCAATTTTGCTAATGATATTTTTTCAAATGCAATGTAGAATCCATCAGTAATTGATTATTAACTTTAATACCTTCTGATTAGGGGGTAGATAAATATGTTCCCTGAAACCAGGCTATAAAATGATTATTGATATCAATAAATAACTATTTAATTTGTCAAATTAATTTATATTATTGAGTAAAAAATGGTTAATCTTCATTTCTCTCATTTTAACTTCATTTGTAACTGATCACAAAGTGAACATTTTCACTGTAATTTGTGGTCTGTAAACAATTTATATGTTAAATTCCCCCCAGTGAAACAACAAAAGCTTTGGTATAAATTTGCTAAATGACAATTTTTAATGCCTACAAAAAGGAATTTGTGTTTCATATAGGGAGAATGTTTTAAAAATAGTTTCCGTTTTCCATTGATTCCTGTTAGTGAAATACATATAAATATGTCTATTGACATAAAAAATCATTTAAAATAACTTTTAAAAATTTACCAGAAGGTCACCGTAGGCGGTGAAACAATAATATTGTTCGCAGTTCTTTGGACCTATTTTTGAAGTCAAAACCCCAAGATTGCAAAATACATAATTTTAGTACATCGATCCTTTCCTGCTTTTTCTATATAAATAAGCAGTTAGTTTTTATACCAAACCAGCAAATATAAAGAATTCTTTTAAATGAGCAAGTTATAATTTTGACCCCACCCTGGAACCAAAACTGTTACTCCCTGGGATCAAAAATTTACAAATCTGGCAATGGTCGACCTACTCCTTCTAAATATCTATTTACTTTCAATTTAGCATTAATAGCATTGAAGAAGATATATCATAAAATGTTTCTCTCATATATAGTATATAATACTAAGTTTTTGCCCCATCCTGATGTTAAAACCTCAACCCTGGGGATCATAAAATTTATAAATTTTGTAGAGGCCTTCTTACTCTACATCACTATGCATTTAGTTTTTCTTACCCATATGTGATTGTAGAGAATTTTTTTGAAAATTGGTCAATTTTTGACAGTTTTTGCCCCATCCCTATGGCCCAGGGGTAAAGGAGTCCTTAAGATTGATCGATCCTCATGTGACATCATAGGTTTTTGCAAAAATCTAAATAAATTAAACTTTGCACATGATAGAAATATATCTTTTTGAGGAATATTATTCACTGGATATAATAAAAAATCTGGTATACTATTAATACTGAAAAAGTTTATATTTTCCATAGATAATCAATTATTTATGATTTTAAAAATGTTGTCAAGGGCAATAACTCGTGTGCTGGAATTTCCTCTACTGGATGTCTATTATACATTGGTTTCCCTAATATCCATGATTAATCTATACATATCTATGAATTAGCAGTTTTTTTTTTAAAACTGTTGATATTTAAATTTTGTCATTTCAACAAGTTTTTATCTATTTTTATTATTCTGTTTAACGAAAATGTGTGATTTTCTGATGTTAATATATACTTCTGTTTTTGTATGTCTGACATCTTTAAAAAGGTGGCAACATATACATTTTCTTTGGTTATTAATTGAATTAAACTATATTGAGTGGAAATTAATAAAGTTTTTCCACTTTTAACCATTAATATTGATAAGTCACATGAGGATGGAGCTACCTTAAATTTACAATTTATGATTCATTGTCCTAAAGGTGCTAAATCATACCAAAATTGAAAGGAACTGGAATGCGAGTTATCAAGAAGTTAAATATTTCTATTGTTCACTGCATGACCATTTTGGCCACACCCTGATACCAAAACCCCTACCCCTGGGATCATCAAATATACGATTTTGGTAAAGAACTTCCTACTCTTTCTAAATATCTATTTGGTTTCAATTTAGTATCAACAGCACTAAAGAAGATGCTATTCAAATGTTTTACACATAAATGCTATGTACCAAGTTTGGCCCCACTCTGGTCTGGGTCAGAACCTCGACCCTGGGGATCATGAAATTCACAATTATAATAGAGGACTTCCTGTTCTACATCATTATGCATTTAGTTTATCTTACACATGTGTGGTTGTAGAGAACAAGATTTTTGAAAATTGGTCAAATTTTAGTAATTTTTGCTCCTCCCCCCCCCCCCCCCCCCCAGTCCCCAGGGGTGCAGGAGTCCTGAAGTTTACAATTTTTGTCTGCCTTGTCTCGAAGGTACTTTATACCAAATTTAAAAAAAACTTGGAATGGCAGTTCAAAAATATCAAAAAGTTAAAAATGTTCAATTGTTAACGCACAATGACACGTACCAATTGCACTAAGCCCTCTGAGTGACTCAGGTGACCTAAAAAATCCTAAGGTTCACTGCATATCTGTCCTCAATTAAATTTAATTAGATGTAAAGTTTGAAAATTACTTTATACTTCTATCTTCCAGAGAGGGAGGCCCAAAGGAATCTTGTTTATGAAGAAATGATAAAAATTTTGGTGACATTCGATATTCATGCATTGATTACACTAGCAATATATTATGATCCTTCTTTACGCTGTCCAAGATTCAAGAGATTGTCATAGCGATTTTATGATCCATATTGATAGGCATTCAATTCAGAATCATGATACAATTGACTGCTGGTGGCCATGAATAAATCCCCTTATATCAAAGCTCTACACTGAAGGTTCCCAGTCCAGACTATAAGAATTTCTTGCTATATATACTTGAGTCAGGAGCTGTCATTCCAAGCTTTTACACAGTGAGGCAGCTGACCATGTAGAAGAACAACCAATTAAACTAGAGATAGTCAGAGACAGGCAGAAGTACTGATGAATTACAAACTTTTATAAAGAGCTTCGGGTTGGATCCAGAAAATTTTAAGTGGGGGGGGGGGCTTAGATAGTACTATTTTTGTCCAAATACTAAGGAGCTGAAGCTCTCATAATAACCTCCTTGCAAACATTTTTCAGTCTAATGGATATTTATGTTTTGGACCCCTATCAATGTACCAACCCCCTGGGTGACACAAACCACATAAAGCTTTAACAATCAAATTCTGTAACTTGGATAACACTTGAATTAGAAATTAAAATTCATTAAAGATAAGAATTCATCAACTGTTGTTTCACTGTTATTTTTATGCATTGAAGGTTTTCTCTCTCTGATCCCAATAAATGTTACAAAGTCCGTTAGAATACACAAGACATACAAAAAATTCATTAAATTTGAAAGGATAACCTTAAAAAACCCATTCATAATTAAAGACAGTAATACCCATACCATGGTGTTTGCCTTTAAATGAAATGAGATTTTACCTAGTTTGATCTTGTGTTTACATCTATCATCCTTCTTTAAAATTCTATCATTGAAGTTACTTAATTTGGATCGAAATTGGTCCCAGAAATTCAATTAACTCTTCTGTAAAATTGAGGTTAATTGGAGCATCTAAGCATGTCTGATTGAATGCATCCTTGCAAGTACCACCATGGCAAATTATTTAAACACAAAAGGAACTGCATAAACCAAACTTCCATTTTCTTCTTTTTCAAAACTTTTTTTTTATTTGTTTACAATTATCTTACTAATCATATTCCACTAAATGTTTCTTGCCATTGAAATTTGCTCATCATGACAATGATAAAAATATCAATACTCCGCAGCTTTTTGCGCTGTCATGTGACCTGGCATCTTAAGACAATACTTGCATGAAGATGGCTAGCAATATCCTACATAAAATGAAAGTTTTGGACATTCTACAAAAAAATTCTTTCCCCCTACTTAAGCCACATTTTACACTTGAAGAAGAAATTACGCCTTTCTATATTCTCTGTTTTAGACTGAATGATACTATTAGGTTTATTGACAAGTTCCTTTTTATTGAACAGAGAAGTCTTTATTAGAAGTCTGTATGATCCTGTTGCAGAGTTCTCCCCCTTTCATCAAGATCCTATTCAGATACTCATTAAGGTGGCTCATTAAGTTTATCTAATGGCTCATTAAGAACCTCTATAAAGCATGAATTCATCATCGAAAAAGTAATATACGTTTTCTATTATCTTAAAGGGACTGATAGATTCACGATTTTCATCCAAATTTTGTTTTTCACTTTAAATGATCAAAATCTAGCCTAAAATATTTAGAAAGTTTCACAATTTTTTTTAGGGTTATTCATCATGACAGAAGCTCATTATGGAGAGTTTATTATTTGTTTTGAAAACAAAGATTGAGGTGTATTATTGTTTACGGGGTTTTCAAAATAAATGGATATTGATCAAAGTATATATACCATATATATCACATATCAAGTATACTTTAGGTAAAATGTGTCTTTTAAAAGTTAAAATTTGTGACTGTACAAAATGAAGATGCTTTATTATATTACAAAATTCATGTTTCCCTGGTTTGTTTGTTTACATAACACAGAATCAAAGCTAAAATGTTGCTCTTATTCTTGAATTCAGATGGTCCAAATTTTGGTCGTCAACATTAAATGAGCTATAATTAATTTTTAACATCAAAAATGGGCATATAAAAAATTAGAACGTCTATAAGAGTCATGTAGGCATGATTTTTTAGATATTCATATCATGCATCAAATCACAGTGAAATTTGGATTTTACATGTAGAATCTCTTACTTGCAAACAAAACACTTTTTTTATCATTCAAGGGAAATATCACAAAAATATTTATATAATACAATCGAGAGCCTGTATCACTCTTTCGATGGTGAAATCATACATGTACTTATTAAGCCATTGAATAAAATTTTGGTGTAATGAGCTAGCTACCTTAACAACAATGAAAATATACACCATTCCAAGATAAATAAAATGCTTCAAGCAAGAAAGGCACACATTGCACCAGTTGTTTTCTGAAGTAAATGAAGGGATATAATTCATTTGGCCAGATTAATATATTTCACACATCACACTTTAACATTTTGGTTATGAACAGTATCAACTCATAAATCCATGAAAACAGTCATTCTGCACCACTCTCTTGAATGATAAATCAATTCTGTTGCCTTAATCATTTACAAATTTCAATGACTAAATGCATGTTTCGGGAATTTTTCTAATACTTCTGAATATGTGTTACAGATACAATGCAAATTTAATTCATTATGCCTAATCATTGCTCCTCCCACAGAAAATATCAAAAAATAGGATTATTTCTGTACTTTGAACAGCTACAACTTTAATAATGGTGTATTACATTAAAGCAATGAATTTACAAGAAGGAATACCCCTGCTCTGTCGTGACCAGACAAATATGGCCCATACCGGGGTATATCTTTAAACTCCATGCACTGCAAACACTCAATAACTACATGTAGCTTGCCAATCTTGAATGCATTTGTTTTATGAATTAATTGGTACACAGTTGTCCCAGATTGAAGAAAACTAGAAAAAGAAAATGTTAATTACTGCACAGATCTTCAAACTAGTGATTTCCTACTTACAAGTGATGTACAATTTTGAAATTCTACTGTGTCATTGTGAAATTCTACTGTGTCATTGTGAAATTCTATGCAAGTCAATCTAATATCAAAAGATCATTGCAGAAAGTTTTATTGCAAATTTCTACTTCCTTTCCAAAGATATTGCTTATTTTGGACAAAATTAATTTTTTCTTTCCTTTATTTGTGAAATTCTGGACCCACTTATATTCTCAAGTTACTGCACTAGCTTTTAAGACAAAGAGACAACCCATGCTTTGAATATCCAGAAACACATCAATTTACTGCCTGGAGGTGAAAAGAAACATTTATTGGATAGTTTTACAAGATTCTGCTTCATGACGGTCATAAAATAGATAACTTTTTTTATATTTCAAGGAAAATAAAGATTAAAATCACAAAAAGATACATGGAGCACAATTAATTTTGCACCACAAAAACTGCACACATGTTGGTATTATAAATTTCACAAACACCTTAACCAAAAAAAAATCTCCAATTGTCAAAAATAGCACTTCTTTCCTGTGTCAAAAGCACAGTAATATCTGCACCAGTGTAGAAGTTTGTTTTCATTTAGAAAGTCTAAACTTTAATGCCTGCACAGGAATCATATCCCATCAGTAGATTGACCTTCAATACAGAATGTACCATTGATCCTTATCTGATCCAATCAGACGTACTGGTTCAACTACAAGCTGTCAGTGAAAGTAATCCATTCTTATGGTTACCACCCATAGTTTATCTAACTCAACATTGCTGTAGAATGATTCTTATCCAATCTAAAGTCAAATGGTACAGCCCATTGTCCCAAGATTTATTTCTATTCAGGAAAGTTATTACAGAAGCAATAGTCCTGTAACTTAGGTGGTTTGAGATTCAGGAAGTTATTACCAGAAGCAATAGTCCTGTAACTTAGGTGGTTGGAGATTCAGGAAGTTATTACAGTAGCAATAGTCCTGTAACTTAGGTGGTTGGAGATTCAGGAAGTTATTACAGAAGCAATAGTCCTGTAACTTAGGTGGTTGGAGATTCAGGAAGTTATTACAGTAGCAGTAGTTCTGTAACTTAGGTGGTTGGAGATTCAGGAAAGTTATTACAGTAGCAATAGTCCTGTAACTTAGTTGGTTGGAGAGGCACAGGATTAAATGTCTCAATTCCTGTCTGGCATTTCTCAACTATAATCCAGTCAATCCAAATTTGTGCAATTTCTGTGTTTACTCCAATGGTGGTTCTTTACATTTGAAAATTGTACAGAAGAAGGGACGTAATTGCATGGGCAAAATCGGTCATGCTATAAAAACAGACCAATATCTTGCAGGTAGAAAGTTATTGAATTGAATTTTCTAATATCAGTCATAATATTAACCATTTACTTGTTGCTGACTTTGAGACAATAATGTTTTGATATTGCATTGTTAACTCTGACGCTGTCCTCTGACGATCACTCTTTCAGTATGACGTTATCGACCTTACACAATCGGATTGACAGTTCATCCTAGAATAATCTTTGTCAAAGTATTAATTAGTTATAGTTAACCTTTTATATCATTAAAAAAAATACTCATCGAGACATGAATTCAAAAGGTTTTGTCATGCAGCCACGAGTTTGAGACTCTGGCATTGAATCCTTGAATCGATGGAACAAACGCAGAAAACTTGTAGATTTTCAGAGATTATATTGCATGTTTTCAAACATTATTAAAATCTGGCATGATTGCTCAAGGAAATGCGTGAATACACTGAAGTCCTAAACAATGTGCATATATATATTTACATTCACTGAAACTTTTCTCTTATATCTAATTTGAAATTGACATTGTTTTCATCTGCGACAATGAATATATGCTTGTTGCAAACTTATAGTTTGATTCATTTTTTAAAAATATACCACCTGTCCGAGTAATCATTACCAAAAAAGGTGCATTGGCTGTTCTGTTTAATGTAATGAATGGGTTTCTTTGTTGTTGTTTCATCAGGTGATGAAGGTAGCAAGCATCGCAGATTTCAACCGCTAACACAGGTTATGATTTCTTCCTGCAATGATTGCTTACCTCCATCAACCGATAAAACAACAAGGAAAGCATTTTATTGTTTAAATGAATACAGAACTACTTTCAAAAGAATTGAAAGTAAAATGTAAAAATAAAAAATTTACCTTTATAATATACGAGGTAAAAAAAAAGAAACGATATACTACGCAATACTCATGCATGCATGCAGTTAAAATTATTGTGGATTTAGATGATTATTAATGTTTTTTGTTTTTTTTTTACTAATGTGCTCTTTAATAATCATCAAATGGTAAGCGAAACGCTAAATGGTAGCATAAATTTTATAATGTAACATAATTTTAATGTTTTTCGGAAAAATGCCGATCACTTTAATCTAATTACTGGGTTTTTTTATTTCACAATGATCTTTAAATGTCCAGTTTGATTGTGTTCACAAAATATGATTTAATCATCCTCACAAAATTGTTGTGAGGTAATGCCGCGTCAAAGTAAAGATGAGTGAAATAGAGCAGTTGGGATGGTTCAGGCAGTGACGTGCCAAAATGACGTTGCACATCGATTTGCTGTGTCTCGGATAACCATTACGAGACTTATGGGTCGTCTAAGAACGACTGGCACCACACACGACAGACCACATAGCGGCCAAAAAAAGTAACCACACAATGTGACGACCGTCAAATTTGATTGGCACATCTACGTAACCAGTTTCTGCCTGCCATTGTTAAAGCAAACCAGACAGCTGGTAGGAACAGCAACAGAATTTCTACCCAAGCGGTACGTAATCAGCTGAGGGAGGTTAAAGGTTACGCTCAAGACGCCCAGTAGTTGGACCCATGCTTACACGAAGTCTTCGTACAGCACACTTACCCACATATATTTTGGAACCGTATTTGGTGGTAAAATGTGCTGTTTAGTGATGAATTTCGGTTTCTTCTTCGTCGTAGTGATGGCAGGATGAGAGTCTATCGACACCAAAACGAACAATACGCTGATGCGTGCATGGAAGCAATAGGTTTGGTGGTGGGAGTGTAATGGTCTGGGCAGGGATTACTACACATTGTGGACGCGCAGAGCTAAAGATAATCGAGGGCAGACTTACTGGATTCTGTTATCGAGACGAGATCCTATCTTCTATAGTGCAGATGTTTATTGCAAGGTTTGGAAATCACCACACGTTTCAGCAGGACAACGCTCGATGTCATGTGACGCGCATTTGCATGGAGTATCTTGAACAGAACTTGATGTTCTGCCTTGCCAGCACTATCTCCAGACTTATCCCCAATTGAGCATCTCTGGGATGAGCTTGACAGACGGGTGCAGAGACTCCCGAATCCACCGGAAACAATGGAACTGTTACAAGCTGAATTGCTAGAAGAGTGGAACAATACCCCACATGCTGCAGTGCAAGGACTAATTGTGCCCATGAGGCACAGATTGAGAGCTGTGATAGACACAAGAGGCGGACATACTCGTTATTTAGTCTTTTAATTTTGTATTCTGAGGCATCCACTTGATCATGTAACTACTATATTTCATAGAAGTCAAATTTATAAATACGCTTTTGTTGTTGCTTTTGGTTCACCTTCTTGTTGATAAAAAACTGTTTTATACATTTATATTTCATGCAAGGAATTATGTCTAAACTATAAATTGACTGTATCGTTTCTTGTTTTGCATAGTATACAATCAAAAACCAATTGTTGACGCCCAACCGCCCGCATCACCAAACCAATAGCCGAGTTCAACTTCGTTGCAACTCGGCTAATAAAGTTTACAACACTGGAAACAATATCAGAGGTTATTATCAATTTAAAAAAAAAAATCCCCATATTGAGAACATTCACAGAAACAAAAGATTTTGACCTTCCACTACTTACCAAAATATTTGGGGAAAAAAGCCCATTTCTTTGCCTGTAAAAACATTTCTGTCTGTAGATCTTTAGAAACATTTGTTTGTAAACAGTGTGATAGACGGATGTCAGCAGGAAAGACTTGAAATACTTACTCCCAACTTTTTAAAAGTGGAGATTCTATGTAAACCAAAAGGACTAGCTTGATGCCTGAGTACTATCAGCAATTCCGCAGGGCTTGTAAAAGTTGGTAGCATTAGAGAGAAATTTGGTTACACAGTATTGTCATTTTTTGATCTTGAGGGTCCATTTATCAAACCTCATAATTACCGTATCAATAAAATCTTGCATATAGCATTTGTACCAGTGTCAAGCAGTACCTATAGTTTTCATTTTTTGTGCAATTATTAAGTCATTACTAAAGGATGACTGATACACTGAACAGAAAATGGTTCTTGGAAATAAATTTGTGCCCGATATATCACTAATAATGAAATGATACAACCAAACTAAACAAGAGGCCCATGGGCCACATCGCTCACCTGAGTCACCTTGGTCCATATCAGAAGATTTTCCATATCTATTTGTATGTAAAACCATAGTCCCTATTATGGCCCCAAACCTTCCCCTGGAGGCCATGGTTTTTGCAAACTTGAATCTACACTATGTCAGAAAGATTTCATGTAAATGTGAACTTCTTTGGCCCAATAGTTTTTGAGAAGAAGATTTTTAAAGATTTTCCCTATATTTTGTATGTAAAACTTTGATCCCCTATTGTGGCCCCATCCGACCCCCGGGGGCCATGATTTTAACAATTTAGAATTTGCATTATATAAGGAAGCTTTCATATAAATCTCAGCTTTTCTGGCTCAGTGGTTCTTGAGAAGAAGATTTTTAAAGATTTTTCCTATATATTTGTATGTAAAACTTTGATCCCCTATTGTGGCCCCATCTGACCCCCGGGGGCCATGATTTTAACAATTTAGAATTTGCATTATATAAGGAAGCTTTCATATAAATTTCATCTTTTCTGGCCCAGTGGTTCTTGAGAAGAAGATTTTTTAATGACCCTACCCTATTTTTACCTTTTCTTGATTATCTCCCCTTGGAAGGTGGTCTGGCCCTTTATTTTAACAATTTAGAATTCCCTTTACCTAAGAATGTTTTGTGCCAACTTTGGTTGAAATTGGCCCAGTGGTTGTTGAGAAGAAGTTGAAAATGTGAAAAGTTTACAGACGGACAGACGGACGGACAGCATGACGGACGGACGGACGCCGGAATACAGGTGATCAGAAAAGCTCACTTGAGCTTTCAGCTCAGGTGAGCTAAAAATAGGGTATCTAGTATACCTCTAGAGGAAATTTTTTCTGCCGAAAATTCAGATTATGCAAAGTAGACGATAAAAAAAAGATAAAAGTTTTCCTGTCCTCACTGATCTCTGGTTGGTACCTGACCTCTTGACTTAATCATTGCATATTCATCCCATAAAACTAGAAACTTCAGAGAACTAAAGATTGTTTTTATGAAAAACAAATGTCTCCCCAGCTCCCCAAATTGGGAGTGCACCAAATCAAACCTCCTTCCATTAATTTACTGCATTTGGTATGGAGGAGAAAGCATGAGCTGGAACATAGACATTATGGGCTCCCATAAGCCATATAGAAGTGTTCACAAACTATTTCACACCCTCCACCCCTCAGATCCACTTTAACTTTAAGGATAACAATAGGATACTCCTGTCCCTACAATATGCACATCTACAAATGGCATTGAAGTATTGTATAAATTCTCAAGCCTATCGGATAAGTCATATAGGAGAAGTGTTCACAAGCTATTTTAACATCCTCCACCATTCTTAAATCACGGCGGGTGTGACCAGTTGACAGGGGATGCATATTCCTCCTAGGCACCTGATCCCACCTCTGGAGTGTCCAGGGGTCCGTGTTTGCCCAACTATTTTGTATTGCTTGTGGGAGTTATGAGATTGATCACTGTTCATTATCTTCACAAGATGTTAACAAATTTGAATATGCACTATGTCTGGAAGCAACTTGAATGTGCACTATGTCAGCAAGCTTTCATGTAAATTTCAGCTCTTCTGGTCCAGTGGTTCTTGAGAAGAAGATTTTTAAATGAACCCACCTTATTTTTGCATTTTTGTGATTATCTCCCCCTTTGATGGGGGAATGGTCCTTCATTTGAACAAACTTGAATCCCCTTCACCCAAGGATGATTTGTACCAAGTTTGGTTGAAATTGGCCGCTCTGGAAAAGATGATTTTCCTATATATCAGCATGTAAAACTTTGATCCCCTGTTGTAGCCCCATCCTATCCTGGGGGCCAAGATCTGAACAAACTTGAACCTACTTTATACCAGAAAGCTTTCAGGTAAATCTCCACTCTTATGGCCCAGTGGTTCTTGAGACGATTTTTAAATGACCACACCCTATTTTTGCATTTTTGTGATTATCTCCCCTTTGAAGGGGGCATGGTCCTTCAGTTGAACAAACTTGAAAGCCCTTCACCAAAGGATGATTTGTACGAAGTTTGGTTGAAATTGGCCCAGTGGTTCTGGAGAAGAAATTGAAAGTATGAAAAGTTTACAGACAAACGACGGACATGGCCGGGTGATCAGAAAAGCTCACTTGAGCTTTCAGCTCACTTATTCAGCTCACTTGACCTTTCAGCTCAGATGAGCTAAAAAAAACTATGCATAAAATGGAGATTGAAAGATTAATTCAACAAATGAACATTACCACAAGACCAATGATGATCTCGAGACAGTTCCCCTGCCCCTATTTTCTCTAAAACCGATAATTGCTAACTGAAAAACATTTAATTTCTTCAGAAATCTTTCGTTTTCTCATACTAATTATACGACTAGACATCATCATGAGATTCAAGACGCAAGTCTCTATTTTACAAAATTAATATATAGATCGGACATATTATATTCAAGTTATATGAGGACAGATAGACTAACGAGTGAATTAAATCTCCCCAGCCCAACAACAGGACGGTAGAAAATTATCTACAGTATAATCCTCAACAGGGTGACACTCAATTAGAGCAGCTTAAGAGCCAATATCTAAGTATGCCTGTCAACTCTGATATCTTAAAAGAGTACTGTCAGTAGACCATGCTGGCCATGTCACACTTGGTTAGTTCAATTACCACTTGCTGTATATGGAACACCCCCATCCCTATAGTATAGTCTTTCACCCCCATCCCTATAGTATAGTCTTCCATAACTGCTGATTAATCAATAGTCATACAGATTCTGAAGTAAGAATCAATTAAAACTAGAACACATGTAACCACTTATATTCACTGTTAATGCTATAATTTGCTATATGCCACTGATTTTCCTACAGGTGTTTGCAGCCAAAATGCTCCAATAACACCCCTTCCACACTAATGGACATCTCTCATGACCTATACCTCTCTCTAAATGGACCTCTCTCATAACCTACCCCTCTCTAACTCATTACCTCACCTTTACCTTTATTCAAAGCCATAACATGTACAAGCTAGACACCCACTTTAGATATATTTCCCATCTTAGTTACAACTTGAGCCTGCAGCTGGTAAGTTAGATACAGTCGGTCTTTCATTAATTCAACTGCATCTTTTAAATCAGCATATTTGCAGTATTATTTCTCAAATAAGTGATATATAGATATGATGTATATATGTATGTTTATTTTTTCCCCCAGTGATATCGTGTGTGTATTTTATGTATATATTTTATATTATGTTATCTATTTTTCTATTCTCTAATTTATCTGTCTGTGAATATGTTTTATACAGGACCACAATGTAAACTAGTCATTTGTACTAATTGTGCTATCCTGTCTAAATAAAAGAATTTATTATTATTATTATTATATTATTATAACTGCAGTCCATTAAAACTTATTCATTTTCAATAAAATGCTTGCATATAAAAGAATAGGGACATTCTGATATTCCTTGATGTTGCATAGAAATTGAAAACTTAATTATGAAAACATATGCGACTCAAAATATAAAATTTTGACCGATAATTGAATTCTACAGAATGCTATTAATAACTCAGATGTGCTCTGCATGCCCTTTAATAACCTGTGTAAATTTTAAGTATATACCCTTAGCCATTTAAATTTCCATACCATAATGTAATTGATATCAACTATAATTAATTCCTTGTAAAAAGTGTATCCATTGTGCAACGTTTTGGCTGCAGCCTCCCTTGCAGATTAAGTCCTCTATCTGGGTACATAGTTTGTGGGAATTTTCACCTCCAATCAACCGTAGAAGAAGCTGTTAGTCTCCTCTGCCATCTATTTAGAGTGGAAATTAGACTACTTACCTTGTCGGAGAGGGCCAGTTGATTCTATAAATTAAAAAAAAAAGTATATATGAAAAGCATATCCATTTCCAAGTATAAATCTGATTTCAAAGTATGATAATTGAATTTCTAATAATTTCATATTCATTGTTATGTTCACTTAATTCAACAAATTTCATATTTAAACTCCTGTATGCAAATTTACGGTGGGCAAAAAACCCAAAAACATGATATATAACGGGATTGCAGTATCATAGAAAATAGTAAAACTAATTCATCAACTCTGATTGCTTTAAAGTTTGAATAAGCTAGAATTAACATAGAAAATAGTAAAACTAATTCATAGACTCTGATTGCTTTAAATTTTGAATAAGCTAGAATTAAGAACATGTAAATACAGTATATTGCAGTTTGCAAAACTCCAAGACATGCAGCAAGCTTCAGAATTAACTGTAATTATGTTTATCTCTTTAGTATCTCTCTATCTGTTCCTTTACCCTTTCTATTTCACTCTTTCTCTCTCTCCCTCTCTCCATACAGCTGTAGCCAGAGACTGTTTATATTTCTTTAAACTTCTTTCAAGATCCACTTAGAGTTCCAATTTGTTTTGTTTTTTTAAAGTTTGAATATTGTATTTTATTAGTTTAACTGCATTAAAATTGTTTTAAATCATTAATTTGATTTCTGTAGATTCATGGCTCCCTTCAAATCAGGTGATTGCACTGGGTGTAGTATCATCACTTTGCAGTGATTTTAGGAGCAGTTCCACTTTGTAGTGATTTCAGGTGCACACTTTGTAGTGATTTCAGGTGTATCAGACACTTTGTAGTGCATGATTTCAGGTGTATCAGACACTTTGTAGTGATTTCAGGTGTATCAGACACTTTGTAGTGATTTCAGGTGTATCAGACACTTTGTAGTGATTTTGGGTGTATCAGACACTCTGTTGTGATTTTAGGTGTATCAGACACTTTGTAGTCATTTTGGGATATCAGACAATTTGTAGTCATTTCAGGTGTATCAGACACTTTGTGGTGATGATATTAGGATTACAAAACCATGGCATTCAATATTAATGTAATTTGTAGCATAAATACTGTTGGTCAGGGCAACATGCCCACATATCTCCTGTGATAACAATATTCATTATACAATAGGACAATTATTGGATGGGTCCCTGTGGAGTGTATGACAGTCCGGCTTCAATGGAATCCAATTTCTTGCCACTTTCATTTAGCACTTTGCAGTGATTTCATGATGAATGTTGTGCACTTGTAACATCCAATATTCACAAATTCCGACTGGTTTCTTTTGGGCACCACGGTTGTTTTGACAACAGGAATATGGCAGCAAGAGAAAACAAACCTTCATATAATTACTCCATATGTTTTATTTTCTCAATATTGCCACCAGCAGAAAAACTGTCTGTTTCCTGTTTTAAATTCTCAAATCAAAGTCTTCATTTCTCAGTGCTGTGCCAATTTAAAATTCTATAGATTACCTACATCACACATGTGCCAATGTCATGTCCTACTCCAGATAAACCCAGATTACTGGCCCTGCAGACATGATTATAACCTCTTTAAATGGCAAATTCTCCACACTAATGGTGAACCAGTGTTTATTTATCAAAATTGGAACATTAATACTTTGTCATCTAATGCCCTATCTTAGTTTTAATGTTGTGTCAATTTTTATAATGACTAGATTCATCAAAGTAACAAAGAAAAGACTGATCAAACTGTTCAGGTGTGCTGCTGTTTTCGATGACAAGTTCTGAATCTGCAAATCTTCAATTTTGGGGTAGGTGGACATTTAAGGCAGCCTCTATTAAGGCGCCCTGAACTTAGTCCGAGGATCATAATTTGAGAATACTTGTATATCAAATTGTACTTTCCACCTCTATCCAAGAGGAAGAATTTCTATATATTCAGATGTAAAATATTTAAATCTCTTTTAAATTGTCAACGACTCGTACAGCAATTGATAGCAATATTTAATTCAGTGAGCAAAAGGGTCAAATTGTGGACTAAAAACAAACTTTACTTTTAGCAACTTTTGAAAATCTTAGGGATAACTTTGGCAATTTTAATCTAAATTTTTAAGATCAATTGTATGAAAATAGTACTAGATTTTCAATGGTGTGCTTGCATGGGTTAAAAAATTCATGCACAGGGGACCAAAGAATTAAACTGTGCAAATTTTTTGGACAAACTTGACACAATTTTTCAACCCACAGAGATGAATTATCTGCATAGAGAGAACAGTTTTGACAGTTTTTCAATATATCATAACTAATGATAATGCACGTTATTCAATTTGTATGCACACTGTGTTGCATGGGCCACCGCATTAGTTGAAAAGGTACTGCGCCACATTGGTTGAAAAGGTACCACATGGAATTTATTTTTTCAATTTTTATTTGTTTATTTCGGTAAATGAGACAACTACACTGTATAATGTATGTTATAGATTAATAAATTTATAAACATATTTTTGACCAAATAATTGAATGTATATTCATTCATCACCCATTCTCAGTTAATGTGTGCAAATCACAAATCTATTTGCTGAAAAAATAAAGATTTCAAAAACTGTCCTTCTGTACTTTTTCATATAGCTAAATAATTGCAGAAAAGAGAAATATAATTATCTGCATGTAATTGTCTTGCATTTCATTTTTACACAATGTCAAACATAAGCACCCTATAGCAAGTAAATTAAACTCCCAGAAAAATTCTTGAATCAGAATTTCCTGGGAATACCACTATATGCACATCTACACAGTGTGTCCTTATTAACTACAAAGTTTCACGAAATTCTGTTGAGCAGTCTCAGAGGAGTTGCACCGACAAAAAAGGGACTGACAGATTGACAGACTGACGGACGAGTACGTCAAAGACATTATACCCTCCACAACTTCATTGCATGGGGTATAATGAAGACCATCCTGTTCTACAAGATCAAATAGGTCTAATCATGTTCATTTGCAACAAACTGTGTACTCCTAAGTCCTAGTATTGACCTTTACATATATTATATTTCAGACTGAATTCATATAGAAATTAAGTTGAAATAACTTCTTTATGCCATACCTTCAAAGTCATCGAGTGTTAATGACAGCAGGAGAACCACAGAAATTTTAACTTGATCATTCTCCAAGTCTGCTGAGATTTCTGTAGAATTTCATTTTAATTTGGGGGGTAGCGGCAATTTTTGTATATTGTTAAAGAGTTTAATACAGTTTCTTTGGGAGGTAATCTCATGAACCTTGCCCAAAGACAGAGAAGCTTGTTACCACAAACTGTGAACCTCTGTCATCTCTTGATGAGAGAGACATTGGAACTCTTGTGCCAGGCTGTATGATCTAAAGTCTCCCATATAAGATTATGCATATATATCATAGGTTAAAGTCACAAGGTCATTTACATACATCAGGTCAAGGTCATATCATATTATGGTAGGTCATGCATTCTTACAACTTCAATTGATCTTTTTAATGTTTCTGTTTAAGATGGGAGAAAATGCTGCTTTCAGATTGCTCTTTCAAATACTGCAGTCACATTTTGAATTGTAGATTCTCACTGAAATTGAAACATTTTTGAAAATCAGATTCTAAGATAAATGGGTAAATTAAGAAACTGAATCAGACAAGTTACTGCGAATGATGAGGGTGAACTTTCATTTTACTGGCAATTAAGTCAATGAAGAAGTTAATAGAAAAAATGCAGGAGTCCTCCGTGCTCACTTTGATGATAAATCTAGAAATGAATAGCTGGAGCTGCAACACATTTCTTTATAGACAATGAAGATGACTATAATATCTAGTGTTCCTTCTGATGCATGCAAGTACCTATCAATTGAGACCTCTGGCATGTCATTGTGTATTGAATCCAAACACTTAAGAGACCTAGTGAGGACAACTCCTCTGTAATAATTAAATCTCATTTTTGTGACAACTTCCAAGGGACTTTGTGGTAAACTGGTGAAAATTAGACTTCAAATATTCTACTAACAGGAAGGATCAATTTGACGCTTAAAGTATTAAATGAATGATTATGGCCACTGGAGGCTCCATGCAGCTCCTTCTCAAAAGACAAGATAAATGACAATAACTTTAAAACATTCTTAATTCTGCCACCCTGCAGTAACCAAGTAGTTACACAAAAACACAGTTGACAGCCTAACCCTAACCCTAACCCTGCAGTAACCAAGTAGTTACACAAAAACACAGTTTACAGCATCAGGGTTAGTGATAAACATTCTGCCACCCTGCAGTAACCAAGTAGTTACACAAAAACACAGTTTACAGCATCAGGGTTAGTGATAAACATTCCGCCACCCTGCAGTAACTAAGTAGTTACACAAAAACACAGTTTACAGCATCAGGGTTAGTGATAAACATTCTGCCACCCTGCAGTAACCAAGTAGTTACACAAAAACACAGTTTACAGCATCAGGGTTAGTGATAAACATTCTGCCACCCTGCAGTAACCAAGTAGTTACACAAAAACACAGTTTACAGCATCAGGGTTAGTGATAAACATTCCGCCACCCTGCAGTAACCAAGTAGTTACACAAAAACACAGTTTACAGCATCAGGGTTAGTGATAAACATTCTGCCACCCTGCAGTAACCAAGTAGTTACACAAAAACACAGTTTACAGCATCAGGGTTAGTGATAAACATTCTGCCACCCTGCAGTAACCAAGTAGTTACACAAAAACACAGTTTACAGCATCAGGGTTAGTGATAAACATTCTGCCACCCTGCAGTAACCAAGTAGTTACACAAAAACACAGTTTACAGCATCAGGGTTAGTGATAAACATTCTGCCACCCTGCAGTAACCAAGTAGTTACACAAAAACACAGTTTACAGCCTAACCCTAAGCCTGCAGTAACCAAGTAGTTTACACAAAAACACAGTTTACAGCATCAGGGTTAGTGATAAACATTCTGCCACCCTGCAGTAACCAAGTAGTTTACACAAAAACACAGTTTACAGCCTAACCCTAACCCTAACCCTGCAGTAACCAAGTAGTTTACACAAAAACACAGTTTACAGCATCAGGGTTAGTGATAAACATTCTGCCACCCTGCAGTAACCAAGTAGTTACACAAAAACACAGTTTACAGCATCAGGGTTAGTGATAAACATTCCGCCACCCTGCAGTAACCAAGTAGTTACACAAAAACACAGTTTACAGCATCAGGGTTAGTGATAAACATTCTGCCACCCTGCAGTAACCAAGTAGTTACACAAAAACACAGTTTACAGCATCAGGGTTAGTGATAAACATTACAACCATTTACATGCTGCCCACGGAAATTGAAAATCACTCATTATATGTAGTAATTGTTTTCCAGCAATATGATGGCTTAATGATTTGCTAAAAATTTAATGGAATTGTTGCAAGAACGATGCCACTAGAGACAATCCCTACCAGTAGTACTATAGGTATCAATATCCATTAGATAGCTTTACCTTATCATATTGATGTGAATTTCATTTCTTAAAAGCTTTACAATATATTTAAACTGTTCAAATGATGTCTGCTGAGATGTCAATATAAGAAAACTCACACTTGTATAAGCCTCAAGACAATGCTGAATACTGTAAATACTTTATAAGCCTCAAGACAATGCTGAATACTGTAAATACTTTATAAGCCTCAAGACAATGCTGAATACTGTAAATACTTTATAAGCCTCAAGACAATGCTGAATACTGTAAATACTTTAGAAGTCTCAAGACAATGCTGAATACTGTAAATACTTTAGAAGCCTCAAGACAATGCTGAATACTGTAAATACTTTAGAAGCCTCAAGACAATGCTGAATACTGTAAATACTTTAGAAGCCTCAAGACAATGCTGAATACTGTAAATACTTTAGAAGCCTCAAGACAATGCTGAATACTGTAAATACTTTAGAAGCCTCAAGACAATGCTGAATACTGTAAATACTTTAGAAGCCTCAAGACAATGCTGAATACTGTAAATACTGTAAATGTCCCTCCACGTCTAAGAGCACATGAATTATTATGTATACATTTAGCCAAATCCTGATACTTGATGGAGCAAGATAATGTTTCCCTCAAGATGGATAGACCAGACCAGTATTACCAACGGCTCCTTGGAGAATGGATTCCTCTTGGACCCATTAAAACGGGTCTAATCAATCAGTATCCCCAGCAACAATCATCATTCTAAAAGTAGTCTGTTGTACTGCAGGCACTGAAATCAATGTCAAACTGCCACCACCTGATAGCCGTTCATCTCAAGACCGTAATATACAAATATAAAAAAAAACTAGTCCCATTGTGTGCACTGACAGCTTCAAACAGGTCACTGCAACAAATTTGTTCTATCTGAGGTAGAGTAAAACACCCACCTTTCACAATACAATATTTACATTCACTGAATCTCTTCTCTTATTATGTTCCCCAAACAAAGTTTGGGAACATATTGTTTTTACTCTGTTTCTTATTATTATTAGGGTCTTCCGTCTTCAGTGGAAGAACCTTCTATTATTCTATTGTTGATTTTTCACTTTTCTTATTATTATTTTTATTCTTTTTTTTTTTCCTTACCGATTTTGTGCAGAGGATTTCTCAGAGATGGCTTGATCGATTTACTTCAAATTTTTAGGGTTGATGCATTGCTATCTGAAGTTTATTTCTTTTTTTGGATTTTTGAAAATTCACTTCCGGTTGGAAGTTATCCGCCTTTTATCGATTTTCAGATGACCATTTTGTCCAGACAAAATCTCAAAAACGATAAAAGCTAGAGTGCTGAAATTTTCAGTGATGTTAGACGACATGTTGTAGTTGTGCACATGGGTTTTAAAAATTTCCGGAAGTGCCTAGTATGGAAGCTCCGTAGGGGTCGAAAATGGAGTTTTAAAAAATGTCCCATTTTCCCCCGTTTTGAATCATAACTTTTAACTCGTAAATATTTTGCTTAGACATATATAACAAAAGTTGTACAGTTTATTGAGATCTTTCGTGTCATATCAAGAAATGGGCCCATAGGCCTCATGGCTCGCCTGAACCATTGAATTTCTGTTACAATGATTAACTTTTTTCTCACGAAACTTTTGATAAGACATGTAGAATAAAAGTTGTTCAGTTTTGCAAAATCTATCTAATGATATAACAAAATAGGCCTCAGGGCGTCATGGCTCGCCTGAACAGTCGAATTTGTACCACAATTAATAACATTAATAACTTTTTTCTCGAGAAACTTTTTACAAGACATGTAGAACAAAAGTTGTTCAGTTTCGCAAGTGTTAACTAACGATGTTAATAAATAGGCCTGTAGGTCTCATGGCTCACCTGAACAGTTGGGTTATTGTTGCAATCTATAACATTTTGGTCAAGAAACTTTTAATAAGACATGTAGAACAGAAGTTGTTCAGTTTTGCAAGATCTTTCGAACAACATCATGAAAAAGGTGAACGGGCCTCATGGCTTGCCTGAAGAGTTTGATTAGTGTCACAATCAATAACTTTTTTCTCGAGAAACTTTTGATAAGACATGTAGAACAAATGTTCTTCAGTTTCGCAAGTGTTAACTAACGATGTTAAGAAATAGGCCTGTGGGTTCCATGGCTCACCTGAACAGTTGGGTTATTGTTGCAAGCTATAACATTTTTGTCAAGAAACTTTTAATAAGACATCTAGAAAAAAATTGTTCAGTTTTGCAAGATCTTTCGAACAACATCATGAAAAAGGCGAACGGGCCTCATGGCTTGCCTGAACAGTTTGATTAGTGTCACAATCAATAACTTTTTTCTCGAAAAACTTTTGATAAGACATGTAGAACAAAAGTTGTTAAGTTTTGCAAGATTTTTCAAACGATATCAAGAAAAAGGCCCACGGGCCTTATGACTCATCTTAACAGTCTGATAAATGTCGCAATCAATAACTTTTTTCTCAAGAAAATTTTAATAGGACGTAGAACAAAATTTGTTCAGTTTTGCAAGATATATCTAGAATGATATTTTAAAAAAAATAGGCCTCCGGGCGACATGACTCGCCTGATCAGTCTCGAATTTGTATCGCAGTAAATAACATTATTAACTTTTTTGTCGATAAAAAGGCTGACCCCTTTAATTAGTGGCCGAGAGCAGCAGAGATTCTTTAATTTATAGCACTTAAATGATCAATATTTGTAAAACATTACCGAAGCTAAATTGTACGTCTAGACAATATATTTGTATCATTATTTATGAACGAAAATCTCAGTCAAATTCTTATCTCATCACATCTAAAATTGGACGGAACAGACCCACTCGTTGCTCGCAACGAGATCGCATCTAGTTATTATTATTATTCTTTTTCTCCGTTACTTTTTTGTCCGGTAGTGTTCTCAGAAACTACAAAAGGGATCGATATGAAACTTTCCAGGATGATAGTATAGCGTTTGTAGATGTGCATAGTGATAGTCATTTTGTCTGCACGTGCATGCACACGCGCGCACGTGCATTGCAATTTTGGTACAAAAAATGGAAAATCAGAATATTGAAGGAAGCCATATAAAACCTAAATAGGATGATAGTATATCATTTGTACATATGAAAAATAATAGTTATTTTGTCAGCACGCGCACGCATGCGCGTGCACGCATGCACGTGCACGCACATTACAAAATTTGTACACTAACTTTGGAATCAGTCTAACTTTTTTGTTGTTCATTGAAAAGCCTTGAAATTCATATCATAAGTAGATATTGAGACCCTTAACTGATTTGCATGGTCAAAATTACCAATTTGCACGCGCATGCACGTGCACTTCATTTTGATTGGATTATACTAAAACGTTTGTAACTATCTTATTTATGAAGCGAATGAGATGATATTCACAGCATACGTAGACAATATGTGTATCTATATATTGGTGTAACAAAAAAATGCCAACGCAAACGCGCATGCACGTGCAACGTTTTTTAAATGTTCAATTTTTAAAGGACGATAACGTTTTCGTTTTTCATCAAATTCTATTGATATTAATGGTTTAGATGTGTCTTGGTACTCCTTACAAATTGCTGTGGTTAGAATTACTGCTCAGCACGTGCATGGACATGTGCTGAATTCTGATTGGACGATTTTAAAATCGCTATAACTTCCTTATATTTGGTGGAAACGTTATGAAATTTACACTGTGGGTATATGATACAAATGCCTGTTGAACGACATCAACAAAAATTCGGAATCATACACACGTGCGCGTGTATGCGCGTGCAACGCTTTCTTTCATTTCTTGGTACTGAAATGACAATATTGAACGTACTACATGTAATTAAAGGCTAAAATAAAATGATTTTTTGCTATAGAATCACAAGGACATCAGTTTTTAATTGGGCGAGGTTTGGGGAACATATATAACGGTCCCCGTTACAATTAGAACTAGTATTTCTTTTGAAATTGACTTTGCTTTCATCATGCAATAAATACATATTTGGTGCAAACTAGTTTGATCTGGTTTTCTAGTAGGTACCACCTGTCTGCTAAATCTTTACTAAATATGGAGTGGCATCAAGGTCAAAGGGTGCATGGGCTGTTCCATTTAACGTAACATGATATTTTAGATATTAATTCTAGTTTATATTTTTAATAATACATAAAAATATAAATATAAACAATAAAATGTCTTTCTTTGTTGTTTCATGGGGTGATGAAGGTAGCAATCATTGCAGAAAAATTTGCATAACCCCCTGTTACCACAGGTTATGCATTTTTACTGAAATGCTACCTTAGTACCTTCATCACCCCATGAAACAACAAAGAAAGCATTTTACTGTTTAATTACAGTGGAGCCTCGTTAATCCGGACACTTTGGTTCCCAGCAAAATCGTCCTGATAAATGAAGCGTTCGGATAATTGAATCGCATATTTTCTAGCTTTGCATAAGTAGCCAATATGTGCCTATTTTATTGATGCATAGTGAATTAAACACATTCTATCATTGGATTTAACCATTTGCATTAGTAAATAAATTATGATAATGTTAACATTTACATGTATTTCAAAGCACTAAAATTTAATGTACGTGTTCAGTGTATTTGCCTGTGCTTACATTGTACATACATATGATCCCTAAAAAAATGAACAAAACTGTGTACCGTATGCACTAAAACAAATAATTAAGCACTTTATGTAACTATAAGTTATTAAATCATTAGTAACTAACATAATCATTTACATTTCAAACATTTCACCACACTTTTACTTCTTAAAAAGGCCAGTAATTTCCATCTGTCACGGTTCACGGGTTCGGCGGTCTGTTAAAACAATCTTCATCGTCCAAAGTTGTTATAAGAATTTCATGATTATCATGTCAGTTGACAACATTCTTTAACCAAAATTCAATCTGCCAGACTTTATATTTCTTATTCTATAATTATCCAAGACAATATCAGGAAAACAAAATCATTTAAGCTCGTAATATCAAGACCTACTACTGCTTTGATCTAGTCACGCGCACCTATTATTTCCATGATGTGATAATAACGGAACAAAACTCGGGTGAAATTAACATTACAGGTACATACAGAATTTAATTGTCATTTTCCTTAAAATGGTAATTTTCTCACTTCTACGCAGAGTTTAAAATTTCGAAAGCAATAAAGCTCTACAACATCGTAACAAGAATCAATCGTACACAGGTACATTCTACATGCGCGACATTCTAAACATTAAAAAATCATACTATATATACATATGCATGAACATACATGTATATTTCACGCCAATCAACAGAATAAAATCCAGAATCTAGAAGTATAATCTACACTCTTTAGATTTGAATAAGCCGATATCAATTTACGAATCAGTACAACTGATACGTGTAGCAGTTAAAAAAATTATCATTACGGCATGATGTTTAATTTATTAATACTATTAGGGTATTGATCAAGACTATAAAATAATATGCTACAGATTTATTTACAAAATTCAACACTACACGCAATAAAGATATTATGTGCGAAAATTGGCAATACTGAATGTCTCGATCGGCACATGCTATCTAACGGACTTATCATCACACACCACCTAATTGGAGGGAGGTGTTGACAGGGTACAGGTAATCGCTTCAATTAGACAGTTTAGCTTGTTTTCTTTATAATTTACACCTTGCTAAAATTGTCCGACACAGACCTTCCCTAAACAAAATTACCGTCCAGATTAACGGTACAATTTTCAATGCATTATAACGTTTTGTAGTAAAAAGTGACCGTCCGGAACGCGAATTTCCGGATTAATGATGCAAAATAATGTATAAAAATTCCGTTCCCTAGAAAAATCGTCCGGAAGGTGAAGCGTCTGGATTAATGGCGTCCGGATTACCGAGGCTCCACTGTACATTTTTCATAATGGACATGGTTTCAGGTTCATCGTTTAATATGGGTTTGGTTTAATTTCTTTCTTTTTTGCAGAAGAATGACAGATACAGGAGATGAAAACCAATTTGTCAACATCACCATGACAACCTTAATCAACAGCAGCACCCACACGATGTACGAACAGAGTACCACCCTACCCCCAACCAACTCTGAGCGGGATGTCATCAATGTACTCAATAACTATGGACTTCCTGCCGTGTGTTTGTTTGGAATTGTCGGGAACATCCTCAACCTGACCATTCTGACTCGACGGAAACTCCGCCGTTCTCTGCGAACTGTGGAACAAGCTGCGAACTTGTGCCTCATTTCCTTAGCCCTGTCCGACTTCTTGTTTTGTCTGTTTGCTTTCCCAACCACATTCCTCCCCACTGATCATTACACAGAGAAGGGCTTCTTTTTGTATTATGGAATGTACTCGACTGCAATTATCAATGTCTTTATCCTGACAAGCACCTGGCTCACAGTTACCATGGCAACAGAGAGGTACATCGCTATATGTCACCCTCTGAACCAAATCTTGTTGATGACCTTGCGGAAGACCAAGTTAATAATCATTTGTGTGTATGTTTTATCAGCACTGTTCAATGTTCCCGTGCTTTGGAGAAATCAAGTGGTTGAAAAAGTGATTAATAACAACACGGTTGTTTATATCCTGGAAATCATACCACTGGGACACGATACAATGGTGGATACCATTTACAGAGTGGTGTGGGCTATTCTTGGCAACTTCATCCCTCTCATTCTATTGGTTGGCTTCAATATCTGCATTTGCTACAAAATCCACCAATCTTATCGATATCGCAAGAAATTTCAGTATGATAATTCATCTTCCCAAGACACCAACATCACACTGACTACCACCCTCATCGTCATCGTGGTCATGTTCCTCATCTTAGTGGCACCCTCAGAAATTGTCCTCCACATTGCTAGCATGGTTCACACTGAGAACTATCGTTCAATCGAAGCCGTTATGAACTTCATGCAGTCCGTGAACTTTTCAGTCAACTTTATTTTGTATTGTATTATAAGCTCTTATTTTCGTAAGACCTTGCGACACATTTTTTGCTGTTACTGGCATAATCACAGAATGGACTCATACAAACTAAATCCCAAGGCAGATTTAAGCAAGGTTCCGCTTCAACACATCAATGATGGATTGTGAGAAACAGTGATTAATTAAAAGTAACGCGAAATACAGTTTGTTTAGGGAACTCTTCAGAATTCAATTTCTTAGACAATCCTAGGTCTTAACAGCAACTACTCCAATGGAAATGACTCAATTAACCACTCAATGTACACTGATGTGATAACTGAAAACTGCAATAACCAACCAGTCAGGGTTAGAAGGGTCAGATAGAACATCTTTTGTTCACTACTGGATTTTATTAAACTTATTCTACAACTTGAGCACACAGATTAAATGTCTTTACCCTCTGTAGATTTGAAATGTACGTTTCACTATAAAATATTCCAAAAATACATAAAACTTTTAATACTTGATTTTTGTCCAGTCATTATATTCAATATCTGTAGAATATCAGTACAAGATCAAGCTGTCTCTGGATAGGAATTTAAGTGACAGTAGTAAATTATCCCATACAGACCACACACATGTATTTAACAGTAAATTATCCCATACAGACCACACACGTGTATTCAACAGTAAATTATCCCATACAGACCACACACGTGTATTCAACAGTAAATTATCCCATACAGACCTGCACACACATGTATTCAACAGTAAATTATCCCATACAGACTTGCACACACATGTATTCAACAGTAAATTATCCCATACAGACCACACACATGTATTCAACAGTAAATTATCCCATACAGACCACACACATGTATTTAACAGTAAATTATCCAATACAGACCACACACATGTATTTAACAGTAAATTATCCAATACAGACCACACACATGTATTTATCAGTAAATTATCCCATACAGACCACACACATGTATTTAACAGTAAATTATCCCATACAGACCACACACATGTATTTAACAGTAAATTATCCAATACAGACCACACACATGTATTCAACAGTAAATTATCCCATACAGACCACACACATGTATTTAACAGTAAATTATCCAATACAGACCACACACATGTATTTAACAGTAAATTATCCCATACAGACCACACACATGTATTTATCAGTAAATTATCCCATACAGACCACACACATGTATTTAACAGTAAATTATCCCATACAGACCACACACATGTATTTTAACAGTAAATTATCCCATACAGACCACACACGTATTTAACAGTAAATTATCCCATACAGACCTGCACACACATGTATTCAACAGTAAATTATCCCATACAAACCACACACATGTATCTAACAGTAAATTATCCCATACAAAACACATGCATAAACAATAAATTATCTCAAACGTAAACAGTAAATTATCCCATACAGCACACACACATAAATAGTAAATTATCCCATACAACACACACACATAAACAGTAAATTATCCCATACAACACACACACACATAAACAGTAAATTATCCCATACAGCACACACACATATGTAAACAGTAAATATGCCTCCTGTACAGAGTGCATAAGGTAAGAAAAGTAAACATTTCAAATTGATCTCAACATCCTTAGAATAATAATACAAGCCACAAGGGATAAGCCCGTTTTGGGCCTGAACTCTGTGATATCATAAATATTGATGGCATCACAGAGTTTGAGCCCAAAACAGGCTTAATTATCCCGTGATACAAGCCAATAAAATTCAGGCCATGATTTTACTTAAATAATGAATCAAATTGTTTGATAAAGAATAGATGCGTGATCTTCTAATTTCTGACCTAGTCTATAGTCTCAGTATATGGTCATGAAATCCGGAGTTTAAATTTTCCCATCCCTCATGTCCAAGAATGCTCACTGCACGTAATAACTTATGTAGCACCATGCATATTCTTCAATATTCTCGAAAAGGACAATTTACAAACAAAAGTATTGCAATAAACATAACCAAATGTATTCACAGGAACTGCACCTCCTTCAACATAAGAAAGAACACGTACCTATAAATTGAACAATGATATCAAATCAAAACTGCTTTATAAAATCTGCAGTTGTCTGCCCTTTTCATGATTTACAATTTTGTATATACATTGCTTTAGATAGTCACACTTTCCCATCAGTGACTTAATTGTAATCAATGGTTCTTAAAGGTCACACGAAACGATATTCTCAAGAAATAGAGTTATGTATTTGGGAATTCATTTATCAAGGTTTCTTAAACAAGAATTCTTTTTTAATTTTTTCATTTTTTTTAAATGCAAGATAACGTCAATTCAGCTGATCAAATGTGCTAGCGAGATCACAAAAATGATCTTCGATGATTGCAGCTTTAATACCTCCCAATTGCTGCATGATGATGTCAGAAAGACCCACTACAGTGATGTAATAAAAGATTTTGTATAACTAAGTATTTATTGTATATCTTTGAAAAATGCCAGTGTGTTGCAATTGCAGAATTAGGTTGCAGAAGGAAGTTAGCATGATGTACCTCATTCCCAAGGAGATCCAAAATTTAAAAAACAAATATGGGTACAAAATCTCCAACACAATGGATTTGTCGCCACGATTCACACTTCAAGGTTATGTGTGAAACATTTCACAGATTGACCATTTTTGTCAGTAGCCAAACAAAGTAGGTACAAAAAGATCAATGTAAAATCAGACACTGTGCCAATCACTTTTTCTATTAAGCCCACTGCTTACTTCAAGCAAAGAGCACTAAAAGTATATAATTATGTATTACACAAGATTATTGTAATTGTAAAACAATTTCATGTTTGGTCTACAAGTACAATATTACTCTACCAGTCAACAATATTTACATAGCTTCATATTTATGATACGTCTAATATATATGCTTACACTCAGCTCCTAAAGTATGCAACTTATGTTTTCTTATTATTGACAATAAAATTTCATTAAATCAAAATTGCAAATAAACTTTTCATTCTGAAATTCAAAAAGAAAATCATGAAGTATGCTATATATAGTCAACATGTATATTTTAAAACAAAGAAATATTTCATTCTTATCATTTTTTTTTCCTTAAAAATTTTTAGCGGGCCCTGCATGGAGTCACAACCAGGCCTCTACCCTGGAGTTCATGAAATTTACAATTTGGCAGAGGCCTTCCTGCTCCACATCACCACACATTCAGTTTTTCATACATGTGCTGTTGTAGAGATTTTTACAAAATTGTCAATTTTTGGCAGTTTTTGTCTCACCCTAAGGCTCCAGGAGTGGAGAAGTCCTTAAATATGTAATCTTGTCTCAAAGATGCTTCATACCAAATTTGAAAAGAATTGGAATGGTACAGTAGTTAAATTTAAATATGTTTGATCATGTTAACTCATATCACTTGACGGATGATGACGGTCGCAGACCTGGTGAATTGCAATAATTAAACCACTTGAATTTACTCAGGTGACCTAATTATGAATATTCTAATATTTAATTATTACACTATAAAAAAAAAAAATTCTTTTGTTGTTAAAAATTCACATTTTTGTACATTCCTGAAGAAATTAATCATCACATTAAAACTAATTAATGCCCACAAAGAATCTCGATACTTTCTCATCCCCATGAAAGTATTTTCCATACAAAAAAAAGTTTTCAATGTACAGAAATGGTGTATTATTGCAAAAAAAAAAAAGTAAAAACAAATATGTCCTAGATTGTGAAATTGATTCCATACAATGCAAATACAGAATTAATGTTGAAACATCCTCTCTATTATTAAATGAATAATTCATTCATTTAAATTCCCTGTTGTGTTTTAATATTTTTGTATCCTCTCTATAAATAGATTCATCTGTGTGCATATAGTGCTCAATCGATATACTGCCACCTGTCATATGCCACTCCCGCTTATTATCTGAAAATCCTACAGAACAGATTTCTCCCCACGTTAACACCCCTGTTATAATGCCACCCCTGCTTATTGCCTGAAAATCCTACAGAACAGATTTCTGCCCATGTTAATTAACACCCCTGTTATAATGTCACCCCTGCTTATTGCTTGAAAATCCTACAGAACAGATTTCTCCCCATGTTAATTAACACCCCTGTTATAATGCCAATTAACCCAGCATAATGCCAGCTAGAGACATAAGATAAGTAACTCTTACATGGGCTTATTTACCACGTCCCACCTATAAATCATTA